>NW_024832555.1:562-1339 GCF_019175285.1 Sceloporus undulatus
TGTAGGCCTAATGACTAAGGAGAGTTGCATGATGGGAATTGTATACCGTGTGACTAAGGAGAGGTGCATCATGGGAATTGTAGGCCGTGCGACTAAGGGGAGCTGCATGATGGGAATTGTAGGCCGGACGACTACAGCGAGCTTCATGATGGGACTTGTAGGCCATGCGACTAAGGGGAGTTGCATGATGGGAAATGTAGGCCACATGACTAAGGAGAGCTGCATGATGGGAAATGTAGGCCGTGCGACTAAGCAGAGCTGAATAATGGGAAGTGCAGGCTGCGGACGAGGCAGAATTGCATGATGGGAATTGTAGGCCTAATGACTAAGGAGAGTTGCATGATGGGAATTGTATACCGTGTGACTAAGGAGAGGTGCATCATGGGAATTGTAGGCCGTGCGACTAAGGGGAGCTGCATGATGGGAATTGTAGGCCGGACGACTACAGCGAGCTTCATGATGGGACTTGTAGGCCATGCGACTAAGGGGAGTTGCATGATGGGAAATGTAGGCCACATGACTAAGGAGAGCTGCATGATGGGAAATGTAGGCCGTGCGACTAAGCAGAGCTGAATAATGGGAAGTGCAGGCTGCGGACGAGGCAGAATTGCATGATGGGAATTGTAGACCAGGTGACTAAGGAGAGTTGCATGATGGGAATTGTAGGCCGCATGACAAGGGAGAGTTGCATGATGGGAAATGTAGACCGCGCAACGAGGGAGAGCTGCATGATGGGAAATGTAGGCTGCACGACTAAGGAGAGTTACATGATGGGAA
>NW_024832556.1:0-494 GCF_019175285.1 Sceloporus undulatus
GCCCCCACCTCCAATTCCCACAGTCTACTCTTCATAGGTAAAAAAGCCCCCTTTGCCATGCCCAGAAACTAGCCCTCTTTATGTTAATACCGACTACCAACTTGCCTCATCCAACATCCCACAAATTCCAAAAGCTATCATTCCCTTAACTATTCTAGCCAGCTGCAACAAATCCCACCCCTCTATCTCGCTAATCTATTCCACAACCCATAATCCCCAGCCAAATTTATATACTAAAGCAAAGAAATATATTAACAGCAATTAAAACATAAACTTAAAAAAATATAAATTTAAAACTTTAACAAACATATCGACAGACAAACCTAATACACAAAATCACAAGGGCCTTTTCTTATCACCAGTGGATTGAAAATATATTCTTTGTATTCCTTCTTGAGAAAAATAATGTGATTTCACTTCTGAGATTTGTGTGGCTTCTCTCCAGTGTGGACTCTCTGATGTCTCACTAGGTTTGACCTCTGAGAAAAACATTT
>NW_024832556.1:594-1339 GCF_019175285.1 Sceloporus undulatus
TGTGTGGATTCTTTGATGCATGACAAGGACTGATTTGTAGGCATAACTTTTTCCACAATGCTGGCATTTGTATGGTTTCTCTCCAGTGTGGACTCTCTGATGTATCACTAGGTAAGATTTCGACGAAAAACATTTCCCACAATGTTGGCATTTGTATGTATTCTCTCCAGTGTGGACTCTCTGATGTTTCACTAAGTTTGACCTCTGAGAAAAACATTTGCCACAATGCTGGCATTTGTATGGCTTCTCTCTTGTGTGGACTCTCTGATGCGTCATTAGGTTTGGCCTCTGAGAAAAGCATTTCCCACAATGTTGGCATTTGTATGGCTTTGCTCCAGTGTGGACTCTCTGATGTATCACTAGGTAAGATTTCGACGAAAAGGATTTCCCAAAATGCTGGCATTTGTATGGATTCTCTCTTGTGTGGACTTTCTGATGTATCACTAGGTATGACTTGGAAGAAAAACATTTCCCACAATGGTGGCATTTGTATGGCTTTGCTCCTGTATGGATTCTCTGGTGTATGACAAGGATTGACTTGTAAGAAAAACGTTTCCCACAATGGTGGCATTTATGTGACTTCTTTGCTGTGTGGACTCTCTGATGATTCAAATGTTCTTCTGTAAAGAAGGACAATGACAGATAAGACTGAAAATCAGAGTTAAGGGAGGAGGGTGTTACCCCATGATTTAACCATCATTAACCCCTCCTTATTGGAGATTAAATTAATAAAGTTGCTGTGAGT
>NW_024832557.1:0-1339 GCF_019175285.1 Sceloporus undulatus
TATGTGATTCTATGAGAAATGACTTGAAGGTACACAGCAACAACAACAACCTTTGAATGCAGTATGTTTGTGTATATCTGCCTTCAAGTAGCCTGTCGACTTGTGGAAACCTCATGAATGGAATAGGGTTTTAGGAAAGCAGTCCTCAAAGGTGGTTTTGTTAGTTCCTTCCTCTGAAGCCTACAGCATCTGATATTCATTGGTGGTCTCCCATCTAAGAGATAACCAGTGCTGACCCTTCTCAGCTTCTAAGATAAGACAGAATTTGATGTCTTAAGATATTTAGGCCCCTATTCAATTAATTAAGGTATTCCCAAATTACAGGAGTAATCTTTATCTGTTAAGATTTTTGGAATGTTCTTTGTTTTCAAAATGTGTAAGATTTGGGTGCCAAACAGTTTTTAGACTGCTAAAAATCAATCATACTACGTTGTGTATTTGATGCTTTTGCAAATGGCTTGTTTCAGATCTGTAATCTAATGTGTGATTATTACTACCTTTGTTGGGAATTAAGGGTTAACGTGAGTTTGTAATGCTCTAATTGTGATGAAAAGATGATTCTTTGTGTCCTTTACTTTTGTGTTGGAAATGGTTTTTATCCTCGATAAAACCATGTGTATTGAAGCCTGTGGGGTTTAGTGGTTTGGACCTGGACTATGACTTAGAAACCAGGGTTCAAATCCGTACTTAGCCATGGAAACTTACTGGGCAAGCCGTACGCTCTCTCAGCCTCAGAAGAAGGTAAAGGCAAATATTCTCTGAACAAAATCTTGCAAAGAAACCTCTTTGATAGATTCACCATATGTTTAGGTTGGAAATGACTTGAAGGGGCACAACAACCACTTTTGTGCTTTAGGTCAGCTATTGAACTGCAATTGTAAATCATTTAGCATAGATGGAGAACTAGCAATTATAAAGCAAAGATGGAAGAAGAAACTCCTTTATAGTTCTTGTTACTAAACAGTTCCATTCTTTTGTAATTTTAACCAGTAGAAATGGAACTCTTGCATAAGTCTATGTAGCTAACTATTGTTATCACTGATTTATGACTATAATTAATACCTTGGCCATATAAAGTCAGAGAAGGGTGCTTGTGTAAAGTTGCATTTCTTCCATAGAGTTACTTGTAATATTCAGTACGGTATGAAATGACGGATATCTTATCATTTGATACCTGTGTATTTTAAAAGGTATTGTAGTAAGATAAGGCTACTACACTGTTCTCACTATGCATTTGATGTCTCAGTTTATAAGTTTAAGTAACAATGTGCTACAGCTGGTTCATGTTTTTGATGTAAAATTTTATGGAATTGCACATCTAATTACATAATAGATACTT
>NW_024832558.1:0-1339 GCF_019175285.1 Sceloporus undulatus
CAGCAAACAAATTGTGCGGCGCTCCTGTGGAGCAAAAAAGGAGCACCTGGAAGTGGCCCCTCTTTGCAGCATCACTGCAATGCTGCAAAGCACGAGGAACATTGCGATGACATTGCAACTGCACCACCACATTTGGGGGCAGTGCAGCTGTGACATCACCATTACGTGCCGCATCTGGTGGGTGTGCGCAGCTGCAGCGCCCTTGTCACATGCAAGGGCTGCCAGACATGTGGGCGCTCTGCCCACCAGGCAACCCTCGCACATAACGAGGGCACCTCAAAGGCCTATCTGTTCTGGCCCTTTGATGCACTGACAAGAGGCTGCAGATGTACAAGCATTTTCAGACTAAGTCAGAAGTTTGCATGCTTTCCTGATTTTTTTCACTTTAAAACTCTAATCAAATACAACCTGATACCATTTGAGTATAATTTTGGAATTCTCACCATCCATAGTTCTAGCCTGTTTTGTTTGTTTACATGCCAGATGCTTCATGTGCAGATTTTTGTAGTTTGATTTTGTTTCTTGTAGAGCAGAATCCAATCACGAGAGCTCCAAACTCAAGTGGAAAGTGCGGGCGGCAGAAGAAAGTGTTGCCATTTTTGTTTGTGAGAACACTGCATTGCAGAAGAGAGCCAAGCTGATTAATGTATAGTATACTAAAACTGCAATCAATCCTACTGTATTTTGCATTTGATATAGCAGATGAACCATGTTTCAGGTAACAACAAGATATGATTATGAAAACTCAGCCTTATTTGTATTCTCTATGTTTGAATGCACTTTTGTCTTTCTTTTGAATGCTTTTGAATGTATTGTATCTTTACACTAAAATCTGAATGTGACATATATTTGACAGATGTGTTGAAAAGTTGCTGTATTTGCTGCAGCAGCTCCTGTTGTTGTTGTGTAAATTCAGGTTGTCTCTGACTCATGGTGATCCTAAGGTGATCCTAAGGTGAACCTATCATGTATGTGTATATATACACTCAAACACAGAGATACATATTAAAAATGAAAAGAATTCTGATTATCCCAAACTGTTTTCTGTTATTCCCAGCACCAGCTGTAACATTTTATTTCCACCTCAAGTTAATTTCCAAGATATAGCAGTGGGAAAAAAGTATTCTCCATTCCTTATTTCTTTATTACCATTGTACTGTATCAATGGATCAGTAAATCAGAGCAATGTCATGTTTGCACTATAGCACTAAATAAACTTAAAAGACAAAACATGCCCTCAGAAAATCTCAGCAAACTATGCCCCAATTTTATTTATTTATTTATTTAAAACAACTTTGGAAAAGCCATTGTGCAGATCCAATACATTACTCAAACTGAC
>NW_024832559.1:0-1339 GCF_019175285.1 Sceloporus undulatus
CTGAGCAGACAGATTAGGAACAATATCAGAACGATTATAAATTGTCTTGATCATGCTTCCTGTGAAGGACTCCGTGCGCAGTCTGGGGGTGCTTCTTGATTCGTCGCTTCACCTGACATCCCAGGTGAATGCGGCGGTCAAGAACGCCTGTTATCAGCTTCGGCTTATTCGCCAGCTGCGCCCATACCTGGCCCAGAGGGACCTTGAAACGGTGGTACATGCTCTGGTAACCTCTAGATTGGATTTCTGCAACGCGCTCTACATGGGGCAACCCTTGTATCACACCCGGAAGCTACAATTGGTACAGAATATGGCAGCCAGGCTGGTCACTGGCACTTCCAGGACCAGCCATATTACACCTGTGCTCAAAGATTTGCACTGGCTGCCTATTCGCTTCCGGGCACAGTACAAGGTGTTGGTGATTACCTATAAAGCCTATATGGCTTGGGCCCAGGATACCTGAAGGACCGCCTCTCCCCATACTGTTCGCCCCGCACCCTCAGAACTTCTGGGCAGCAATTACTTAGGGTTCCAGGGCCAAACTCTCCTCGACAACGAGGAGGGCATATTCCATTGTCGCCCCGACCCTTGGAACTCGCTGCCCACTGAGCACCGATCGGCCACCTCCCTGGCCCAGTTTAGAAGGGATCTAAAAACCCTTCTATTTTGTACCGCATTCCCCAAATGAGGCTCCAGCTGACCTCCCTCCCTCCATCGACGGCAAGATGGATGGCTGATCGGGGTTTTAAAGTTGTTTTAATTGGTGTGGTGTATTTATTTTATGTGTATTTATTTTTTGTATGTATTATGGTTATTGATATGTTCACCGCCCTGATCTATGGAAGGGCGGTATATAAATAAAATTTTTATTATTATTTATTATTTATTGAATTTTACCAGGTAAATAATGAGAAAAAATGTGCCCTAATTGGTATTGACATGGAGAAAGCCTTCGACAGTGTGAGATGGGATTTTTTGATAGAAGTGGTAAAAAGTATGGAAATGGGAGAGAATTTTATAAACACAGTAAGGCAAATATATAATCGGCAAAGAGCTTACTTAATTATCAACGGAGAAAGATCCCAAGGATGTATGATCAATAAGGGCACAAGGCAAGGATATCACCGCTCTTATTCTTAGTAGTGATGGAAATTTTGATTTCCTCTGTTAAAGGTAATCCAAATATAAAAGGGATTAACAGGAAAGGAAAGGAAACCAAGATAAGAGCGTTTGCGGATGACGTGGTAACAGTTTTGGGGGACCCAAATCGGGGCAGAGAACCGCTGCTACAGGAGCTAAACAAATTCAGCAGATTCACAGGACTGAAAATCAATAAAGA
>NW_024832560.1:0-1339 GCF_019175285.1 Sceloporus undulatus
TTCCTAATACAACACCGCCCTCTTGTGGCTACTCAGGGCACTCCTTGGGCTTCTCACCAACTTCTATTCTAGAGCGCCATCTGGTGGCCACTCTTGGCAATTCACTAATAGCAGTTAACCAAATTAAACAGTATATAAAACAAAAACATGAAACAAGATCGACAAGGAAACTGTTACATGGATTTGTAATTAGTTGACCGGCCGAACCCAAAGGGTGCTCAACAATGACTCCTTTTCATCCTGGAGAGAAGTGACCAGTGGGGTGTCCAGTGGGATTCTGTCCAGGGCCCAGTGCTATTCAACATCTTTATCAATTACTTGGAGGGCAGAATTGAGGACATACTTAGCAAATTTGCAGATGACACCAGGATCAAAATTCAAAATGACCTGAATAGACTAAGAAGCTGGTCCAAACGTAACAAAAATGAAATGCACACATATAGGAGCATCAGACTGAAGTCACAATGGGACAGTCTCAATGCTTCAGGCAAGGAGCATCAGACTCAAGTCACAATGGGACAGTCTCAATGCTTCAGGCAAGGAGCATTAGCTGCCCTCAGTTCGCCTCTGACATCTTCCTCCTCCACATCTTTGTTATGCCGAAGTTTGTAAGGACAACCTGTTTAACCTGAGAGCGTGTAATGAAAATGTCTCTTTCTGTGGACTTATTCAGAGCAGGGCTAATACAGATAGTGAGACACCAAATTTGGGTTTAAACACTATACATGTAATATTTATTAAATCACAAAAATCAGGGGTAGGCAACATTTTTGAGCCGGGGGCCGGGTTGCTGTCCCTCAGACAACTGGGGGGGGGGGGTGAAGCCAAAAAATAAATAATTAAATATTTTTTAAAAAACAAATTACATAAATAAACCGGGACAAATGTAGGACAAATTTTTCAGTGCAATAAAAGATGATTTCCAAGATTCCGGGATTCCTCCGTTCAAAATTTCATTCATTGTTGCTTCGAGGGGCTGAGCCAGAATTGATTCACATTTTTTTTATAATAACTTGCTGGGAATCCATCTGGGCCAGGAGCTTTTCCAGTTTTTAATTTTCTAATTGCAGCTATTGTTTCTATATTTGTAATGTTCTTGTTTAGATCGTCTTTTTGTTCTTCCGTGAGACGCTTTACCTTTTGCTTTTCTAAAAATTCTTTGATTTCTTCTACTTTTAAGGGGTTTTGAGTGAATAACTTTTTATAATAACCAAGGAATGTATTCTTGATTTGTTTGTGGTCGTGAATAATTTTTTCTCCTTCTTTTATCTTCCATATTGTTCTTTTTTCCGTCCTTTTTCTTAGTTTTCAATTTTCCGGGTTTGTTTGCATATTGAAA
>NW_024832561.1:0-371 GCF_019175285.1 Sceloporus undulatus
CACACATTTCATTCCCACTTCCAAGAGGGATTTTTAATTTTGAGACAGACAGACAGACAGACAGACACACACACACACACACCTTTTAATTCCAAGACCTATCTATCTATCTATCTACCTATCTATCTATCATAATTTTTAATTCCAAGCCATTATATGTTCCTTTCTTTTTATATTAAACAAACCCCTTTAAGAGAATCCTATTTTGGGAGAAAGGCAGGGTATAAAATCAATCAATAAAAAATTATAGTGCAATAGTCCATCAGTGCATGGCTTGCATTATAAGACTTTATACCTTTATACATTTAAAAACAATTAAAATCACAGTAGGCTCAGAGTGCTACAGAATCATGGAATCATAGAGTTAGAAG
>NW_024832561.1:471-1338 GCF_019175285.1 Sceloporus undulatus
TGTCAGAGAGCTCTGGTGGCACAACATACTACAAATCCCAGGATTTTCCATAGCATTAAAGTAGTGTTGAACTGGATTATTTCTGCAGTGTGCAGCCTTATTAGACTGCAGTTCCCAGCAGTCTGTGGTGCTGCTGGATGATGGGGCCTGCAGTCTAGCATTGCTTGGAGCAGGGCCATAGGACTC
The DNA here is from genome assembly GCF_019175285.1 of Sceloporus undulatus. Lineage (NCBI taxonomy): Eukaryota > Metazoa > Chordata > Lepidosauria > Squamata > Phrynosomatidae > Sceloporus > Sceloporus undulatus. Next base: position 658 of record NW_024832561.1, read on the forward strand.
CACAGCCACGATTCATCATCTTAGATTGATTCCATATATTAATTAATTAATCATAAAATCATAGTCGAAAGAGACCCCACGAAGGGCCCTGATCCAGTCCAACCCCATTCTGCCATGCAGGAACTCTCAATCAAAGCATCCCCATTGACATTCTGAAAAGAGGCCAGCTAACTGTATTTTATTCTATTTGTCTTTTAAAAAAGAGGAAAAAACAAGGCTGGAAGGAAGCCTCTTGCTTTTTGCATCACAGACCCTCCAATTTTTTGTTGTTGCAAAAATCCAGACATGACTGTTTTTGAAAACATGAGTCCATTCTCAGGAGAAATGTCCAGAGTAGAGTCTGGGTCTCCTTTCTCTGGACTTCTGAAACCTAAATTATTCCAAAACCCAAAACTGACCCTGAGAGCATCTGGTCTGACCCCAACTCAAGGAAACTTGGGAATCCTGAAGGTTTAGATCAATTACTGAATTATTGAATTATACAAGGAATAGTGGTCTCAGGGTTTTGCTGAGGCTCAGTGTGCAGAAGCACAACATTATTTTAAAAATATTGTGCATTAAATTACCTTCAGTCTATGTCTATGAGATGCATATGAAACATACATGGATCCCATCTCCTAGTATATCCCATTAAACTGTATATAAATATACCAAACTCTGAAAAACTCCAAAATCCAAAAT
>NW_024832562.1:0-1338 GCF_019175285.1 Sceloporus undulatus
CTACCACACCTTGAATAAATATGTGTAGAGTACTTCAATTTCTGCTCCTTTGCTGTATAAAAGCTCTGCAGAGCTCAGAGAACCAGAATTGGTGCTCAGAAGAATTTGATTGAAACAGTTCTTTCTTTCCCACGTTAAACCAGAGGGAAGATTCTGATTTCATAGTAGACAAGGTTCTCAATGGGCTACTCATGATGATGGATATATACTTTTCTACAGGATTAGAGTTGGAACATTTTTATGAGCATCAGTTGCACAAGAATGCAAATGGGAGGATGCTGCTGTGTTTATGACCTACCGCTGGGCAGTGACATCACAAGGGTTGGCATCACCCATTGCGGTAACACATGGTGTCACCCACCCCCTGACCTCCTCCCATACCACACTATACAACAATGGTTTTTTTGGTACTAGTGTTATTCATAAATCATAAGTTCTATATATGAATGAATATGACAAAAATTGTAACATAAACAACTAGCAAATATAAAATTAAAACCTTAAATACCTTTAAATTACATTAGCACGCACAAACAGCCTAAATGCATTTACATGTATATAGTTTCATGTAGTTAAAGTGAAAATTTGGTAAGTTGTGATATTTTTACAGGAAACATATATATACCTCTCCTTTCTCCGCCCACTGAGTCTCACCCCCATTCACCTAATTTCTTCCATTGAATTCCAGCATTTTAAACGGATGCCTGCAAACGGCACAGCACCATTTCTGCTAAAAGGCAGATGTTTGGAGAGTAGTGGTGTCACCCCCAGCCCAGGCTGTCACCCAGTGCAGTCTGCACTTCCCACATCCCCTGGTGCTGTCCCTGGCTCTAAGTCTCCCATTGATGCATCTGGTTGGCTGCTGTGGGAAATGCAATACTGGATTAGGTAGGTCTCTGGTCTGAACTAGTGTAGTAGGGGCCCTTTCATACTAAACATTTATAGCACTATGATTCTACTTTGGCTACCTCCTATGGAATCCTGGGATTTGTAGTTTAGCCTGAGGCATCAGAGGAGAATTCTCTGGCTGAGAAATCCCTCCACTGCCAATCCCAGGATTCCACAGAATGGCATCATGGCAATTAAAGTGAAGCCATAGTGATGTAAAACTGCATGATGTGAAAGGGCTCCAGAGTTTTTCTTACATTCTTATATTAGGTCATTTTTGAATCCATGCAAAGGAAGGAACAGAAACTGCTCTCTCCTCCCCTGAATGTATTAACTCCACCTGATAATTTCTGCCTTCTACAAATGAAACGTATCAGTTTAGATGTTAATGGTGGGGTGTGTGTGTAAACATACCTTTTGAAAGCGCCACTGCCAAGCCAATGACAACCA
>NW_024832563.1:0-1068 GCF_019175285.1 Sceloporus undulatus
AAAATGGAGGACACGCGAAAAAATTTGCTGATTTTTTTAAAAAATGTTAATATAAATGCATGTTTCTGAGGCTCTATAGACAATTGCCCCCCAAAGGCCCCGGCGGCAATCGGCGGCAGGACTGGGCTGGGGCCGGTCCCAAGGCCTCGCCGGGCCGCATCCGGCCCGCGGGCCGCAGGTTGCCTACCCCTGTATTATATGGTCAAACCTAGATGCACCGGTGACCGCTGCCATATTTTGTACTAACTGAAGCTTCTGGACTTGGTACAAGGGTAGCCCCATGTAGAGCACATTACAGAAATCTAAGTGAGAGGTTACTAAAGCGTGTACCACTGTTTCAAGGTCCCTTTGGCCCAGGTAGGGTCGCAGTTGGTGTATCAGCCGAAGCTGGTACCAAGCACTCCTGGCCGTCACATCTACTTGAGATGTCAACTGCAGGGACGAATCCAGAAGTACTCCTAAACTGCGAACTTCATCCTTTAGGGGAAGTGTGACCCTGTCCAGGATAGGGAACCTATCACGAGTACTTCCATTTTCTCTGGATTCAATCTGAGTTTGTTTTCCCTCATCCATAGGGTTGCTATATCCTGCCTGTGGGCGGGACTTTCCCAGTTTTGGCCGGATCCGCACGGTCCCGCCCCGGGTTGCCCCCGCCCCCGGGATTTCCCCCGCCCCCGGGCTTTGTTGCAAAGTCTGCAACAGCGGTGGCGGGGGAAAGAGAGGCCTGTGTAGGCCTCTCTCCTTTGGCGGGGGGCTTCCCTCCCCTCTTTGGCTCCGCCGGAGCTGAGGGAGGGAAAGAAGCCTTGCCGAGGCCAGACTTCTTTCCCTGCCTGGGCTCCGCCACCGAGAACGGAGCCCAGGCGGGGAAAGAAAGCCTCTCCTCAGCGAGGATTCTTTCCCCGCCTGGACTCTGCTGGCAGGGACGGAGCCCAGGCGGGGGAAAAAAGCCTCCCTGAGGGGAGGATTCCTTCCCCGCCTGGCCCCCTCCCCTCCTGACAGGGCCAAGGAACCTCGCTTCAGTGAGGCTCCTTTGCCCTGCCTGTTCCCCTCCGCATTTATATTAACATT
>NW_024832563.1:1168-1338 GCF_019175285.1 Sceloporus undulatus
TTCCCCTCTGCATTTATATTAACATTTTTTAAAAAATCACCCATTTTGTTCACATGTCCTACATTTTAAAAAAATGTGTCCTACATTTTAAAATTTTGTCCTACATTTGTCCCGGTTTGGAGATCCTGACTTATGGCAACCCTACTCATCCAGCCCTTTACCGACTCCAG
>NW_024832564.1:0-1338 GCF_019175285.1 Sceloporus undulatus
GGCAGTTCTAGAAGTGCCCATAACCAACTTGGCTGCCATATTCTGTACCAATTGAAGTCTCTGAACTTGGCACAAGGGGAGCCCCATGTAGAGTGCGTTACAGAAGTCTAGCTGAGAGGTGACCAGCGCATGTAGTGCTGTTTCAAAGTCTCCCTGCTCCAGGAAGCGGCGCAGTTGGCATATCATCCGAAGCTGATAATAAGTGCTCCGGACCTTTGCATCCACTTGAGCCATCAGATGAAGTGATGAACCCAGGAGCACTCCCAAACTGCAGACAGAGCCTTTCAGGGAAGTGTGACCCCATCCAGAACTGGCTGACATAACTCCATTCCCAGATTAAGGTCCCTCTTACAAGTACCTCCGTTTTACCTGGATTCCATTTGACTATGTTGGGATAGCAAGGTGAATGGAAGGGGAGAGAGATATTTGTCAGGCTCCTAATTGCAGCCCTTCTTGCAAGACAAAAGGCAGTACTTTGAAAAAGGAACAGCTATTATTGAAGAAGATACATACATGCAATAGAAGTGACTTTTTTGTCAGGAATGAAAGTATAAACATATCACTTTTATAACCATATCAATTAACCCCACCCCATTAACCAATAAAGCTAATTAATTGGATAGCCTGTTCCCGCGCAGTGTTTTCCCATCCAGGATTCATGATTAACTCTCTCTCTATATATATGTATATATAATGAAACCCCATCAATCCTAATGTAATATTATATTTTCATATGGTATCATATTACATTAGGATTGATGGGGTTTTATAATATATATATTATTAAAGCACAAACCCATAACAACATAATACAATATAAAACTACCAATAACTCTCAATGTTCCTCCTCCTTTTACAGAGACCAGTCTTTTAAAATCAAGCCTCTGTTACAAGGATGATTCCCACACATTCCAACCCTAGGAAAGAAGCACATTCTTTAGCCATGATCTCCCTACTTCTTTATAGTATCTTCTATTAAAGCACATAATAAAACATTATTTTAACCCACCATAAATACCATCTATCTTAACTCTAATTTAAACCTAAACCTATAACCCTTATGACATGAATCCCTAAATGAATAAATGAATAAATGCATGAATAAAGGGATTAATGACATATTGTGACTTCAGGCTGGTGCTCCTTGCCTGCAGCAATGAGATGGGACCATTGTGAATTTAGGCTAATGCTGCTTACCTGTAGGTCTGAGATATGACCATTGCAACCTGAGGCTGATGCTTCTAGCCTGAAACATTGAGACTGGCCCATTGCGATCTCAGGCTGATTCTCGTTGCCCCAGAGACCGAGATTGGCCCATTGTGACTTCAGTCTGATGCT
>NW_024832565.1:0-391 GCF_019175285.1 Sceloporus undulatus
GCCGCCATTTTTTGCCTGTTGCCTTTGCTGAGGTCCTCCAGGAGGGCTCCAATGGTGGCAGCTGGCCCCTGGGAGGCCAGTTGCTGTCACTGGGGCCCACCAGGAGGGCTCCGACAGCGGCAGCGAGCCCCTGGAAGGCCAGTTGCCATCGCTGGGGCCCTCCAGGAGGGCTCCTGCGACTGCAGCGGGCCTCCCAGAGGCCCGTTGCCTTTGCTGGGGTCCTGCAGGAGAGCTCCGGCAGCGGCAACGGGCCCCTGGGAGGCCTGTTGCCATCGCTAGGCCCTCCAGGAGGGCTCCGACGGCGGCAGCGGACCCCTGGGAGGCCAGTTGCCATCGCTGGGGCCCTCCAGGAGGGCTCCTGCGACTGCAGCGGGCCTCTGGCGTCAGGGGC
>NW_024832565.1:491-1338 GCF_019175285.1 Sceloporus undulatus
TTGGGGAAGTGGAGGCCATTTTACCACTGTTGAGCCCTCTCTGATCCATTGCATGGCCAAGGGAGATGTTTTCCCCAAGAACCCTCTCCAGAGACTCAAAAGGATGGAAGAGGGACCAAAAAGGGTAGGAAACTTGCTCAGCAATGTGCTAAGTACCATTTGGGTGAGAAGAGCATTAATCTCCATGCTTCCTTCCCACAAAATCCTAAATTTCAGAATTATAAAGTCCTTTGCTTGAACCAAAAGGTTTATTATTGAGAAACTCTGGCAGAAGCATCCATTAACGCATCTAAGCAGTCTCTGAAGAGTCAAAATCTTTTCCCTCCATTGTTTACTATCTCCACACTCCTCACTTTCCTCCCCCTTCAGCCCCTAACCAGCCCAGCTGCCAAGGTACCTCTTGCCTTCTTCTTCCACCGTTCTCATAGGCCTCTCCCCCTGGGGCATGCCTGCCACCCAAATCTCACAAAACAGTCAGTTAATATCCTCCACAACTGATTCCCTTCCTCCAAGCCGTTCTAGGCCCCATTATACTTACCAAGGACTTAAAACTACTAACATTTAAACTACTAACAATTCCCCCTTAATCCGCAATACCATTCTGGATGAACCACAGAAGTTGGTCCTAACAATTGGCAGTTTACGATGGGGTATTTAGTATCCTTATAAAGTGGAGAGCAATAGTGCCTCACTAAACCACAAATTCAAATATTCTACAGGATGTTGCTATCTCAATTAAACTACATTTGAAAGGGATCTAGGACTCCCAGTAGACCACAAGGGCCAAGAATGTGATGCGGTAGCTAAAAAGGCCAATGTCATTCTAGGCTGCATCAATATGAGTATA
>NW_024832566.1:0-1338 GCF_019175285.1 Sceloporus undulatus
AAAGCACATGACAATTTTCTTTTTAAATTCATTCATGTATCCTATTATCCAACATATGTTTGCAATAAGATCTCTTGTGCTTCTTTGTCTCCTGATCCCAGCCTGGACATTCAACATTTCTCACTCCATACATGGTAAAATTCATTTTGTGGAATTCTTGAGCATCACTTTGCTTGCATGGGAAATTAATGCAATGGTCCAGTGAGTCCTGGGATTCCTAGTGTTCCCTTTTGGGGGTTCGGGAATGTATATTGAGCCTTCCCAATCTGTGGGCCAGTCTTTTGTTTTCCATATGTTTTGACAGATTTTAGTTAGAACTAGAGTTCATTCTGTCTTTCTAAATTTGAAGCAGCTCTATAGTCATACCATCTGTTCCTGGTGATTTATTTCTCTCAAGTATTGTGAGAGTATGTGGAGTGCCACCTCATCTGAAAGTCCTGATGAGGAATCTGTACTCAGGACAAGAGGCTACTGTCAGAACAGGATGCAGAGAAACAAAACGGTTCCTGGTTGGCAAAGGGGTCAGATGAGGTTGTATCTTATCACCCTACCTGCTCAACTTACTGTATACGCTCAACTACAAGTCAACATCATGTATAAGTACATTTTGCAGCCAAAACTGGTGCTTTTGGTATGACCCGTGGATACGTCGAGGGTAAAATATGGCGGCTGTACCGCCATTGGGTACAATGGGCTCAAATTGGCTCACAATTTAAAAGACCGATGCAAATCAAACATGAGAGCTTGAAGGAATTGGAAGAGGAGGATGAATAAAATATAACTTGTAAAAAAGTAAAATAGACTCAGAATAGGCAAGCAGAGCCCCCCCCGACACACACACACACACACAAAGTCCTCCTTCGTTCCTTGGCTGCACCTGCGAGCATAATACATTGGAAGAAAAGCAGGCTTGGACAAGGATGAAGGAGGAATGAAAATACAAACAAGCTTCATTTATATACCACTTCATTCGCCTAAGCAGTGTCTAAGTGGTTTACAACTGTAAGCTAATTTGCCCCCAACAATTTGGGTACTCATTTTAGCGACCTCGGAAGGATGCAAGCCTGAGTCAAGCTTGAGCCCTTTTGCTGGTCTTGAACTCGCAACCTTGTGGTTTTGAGTAAGTGGCTGCAGTACAGGCATTTAACCACTGCGCCACCAGAGGAAGGAATATCAACAATCTAAGATGCACAGATGACACCATAATACTAGCTGAAAACCTCACAGACCTAGATCAACTACTGAAAAAGATCAAGGAAGAAAGTGCCAATGAAGGCTTACTGTTGAACATAATGAAAACAAAAATAATGACCATGGAGAATCTACACAAGTTCAACC
>NW_024832567.1:0-1338 GCF_019175285.1 Sceloporus undulatus
ATGGAAAACAAGAAGGAGGTAAAAGTTCTTGGATGATTTTAGTAGTATTAGTAACAGATCGAAGTTTTTCTTTAACATTTTCCAGTTTGCATAGTATTTGTTTTTGCTCATCTGAGGTGAGTGTATTGAACATTTGGACAAGTTCTTCATCATCTTCTGATGAGTTAATGGGTAATTGTATCAACTCCCTAGCCTCTTTCTTGGTGTTATGATTCTTATTTATCTTATCCTTGTTTCCAAAACTCAATAAAGGTTGTATTTTGGTGTTACATAGAACTTGAGTTGGAATAATTGCAAATCTTCTTAGCAATCTTCTGCTATCTAAAATCAAATCTGGAATGCTAGAATCTTTGAAAGTTAGAACAATTCTCATGATTCTATTTTTTGTGGGGAGCCAAAAAACTTCAGTGAGGTCACTAATAAGCAGTTTCCTTCTTAAAAGAAGAGAGAGTGAATGGAGAATTAATCTTTTTTTATGCCACTTCGCGTTGTTTTGGTGATTAATTGTTATTTGAAGCACAATCTTATTTTTTAAAGGAATTAATTTATCTTTAATGGAGGGCTTTTGTACTGGAATGTGTGTTACATCCTTAGAATGAAGGGGGTCTTGTTTGGAATAGTCATTTAAGGCCACTGTCCTCTCTCTTTTAGCTGTCAATTTGGATTTTTCCACAAGAGTCTTTATCCCATCCAATTTTGGTTGATGTTTGCGAGCTGTTCGAAAATTGCTATTACAGTTTTTGCTGTTAGTAGGCAGTTCTTAGCTACTAGCTCTAAATCCGTCTTATCATTGTTCAAGGCCTTGAATGAGGTGTTCAAGTTATGGTCGTAGCTTTCAGTTAGTATAGTATTTTCCTCCTCATAAGAAGAAAGATCAGAAGAACTTATGTATAAATTTGGTGTAGGATCAGTTGAAGTATTTGCCACCTCTTTGGGTTGGAGTAGGTCTTCCAATTTTAGTTGTTTTAAGGTTGATGCAGCCATAGATAATTTTGGGTTGTCAGATTTCTTGTGTGGGTGTTTCTTTGCATTTTTACATCTCTTAATATTAATGTGGGCGTTTCCTTTGGGAGATTTTCTCTTCCTCTTATGTTTGCACTTCATTGTCATCTTGTATTATTAGAGAGTTAGGCTCAATAGTTAATTAATATCCAATATCACTATATAGTAAAATAAATTATAATAAATAATGTTCTTATTCTCAATTAAGGAAAAGTAGGAGAGGTTTTACCGCCACTAGACCTCTCTCTCTCGGCGTTGCTGCTGCTGCTGCTGCGCCGCCGCCTCCAGGACTATAGTACATGGTCCTAGCATCCCTATCAACACCCACCAATCCCC
>NW_024832568.1:0-489 GCF_019175285.1 Sceloporus undulatus
TCCCCACTTCATTCCCTCCCTCTGAACAGACTGTGAGGGCAGTAATGGCTTCAGGGGCTCAGACTATGCATGCATAGACGCCCCAAAGGCCCCTCCTCAGAATGCGCAGGGATCGAAAGGCCCTTGCTGCTGATGCTTTTTACACTGTCGGCCTTTGGAAGAAGGAAAAAAGTATGCCCTTCCTTCCTTTCTTCCTTCCGGAATGGAGCCCGAGCTACAGAGCTGGACTCAGGAGGGAAAGACTGGGAAGGCTCTGCTTTGTACATATAGATCTTTTTTTCTCTCTCTCTCTCTGTGTATAAATGTGTGTGTGTTTGCCTCTGTTTTTGTGGCTAGGAAAGGATCTAAGGCCTGAGGAAAGAAGAAAGTGTCAATTTTGTGCAAATGCAGAACTTCTGTGCATCAATGAGTACAGTGTGTTGAAACAACAAAGAACTTTATTAAGAACATATAGTCAGACATTCAGCATTTAAGTCAGAACTGCCCACC
>NW_024832568.1:589-1338 GCF_019175285.1 Sceloporus undulatus
CCCTGCCTTTCTTTGGGGGAAGAAGAGGGGCTTCCTTCCTTCTTACAACACCCCAACTCTCCCCCAGAAGACCCTCCAGCCATTCCTCTGAATGGACGAGGGCTATCCCCACTTCATTCCCTCCCTCTGAACAGACTGTGAGGGCAGTAATGGCTTCAGGGGCTCAGACTATGCATGCATAGACGCCCCAAAGGCCCCTCCTCAGAATGCGCAGGGATCGAAAGGCCCTTGCTGCTGATGCTTTTTACACTGTCGGCCTTTGGAAGAAGGAAAAAAAGTATGCCCTTCCTTCCTTTCTTCCTTCCGGAATGGAGCCCGAGCTACAGAGCTGGACTCAGGAGGGAAAGACTGGGAAGGCTCTGCTTTGTACATATAGCTCTTTCTCTCTCTCTCTGTGTATAAATGTGTGTGTGTTTGCCTCTGTTTTTGTGGCTAGGAAAGGATCTAAGGCCTGAGGAAAGAAGAAAGTGTCAATTTTGTGCAAATGCAGAACTTCTGTGCATCAATGAGTACAGTGTGTTGAAACAACAAAGAACTTTATTAAGAACATATAGTCAGACATTCAGCATTTAAGTCAGAACTGCCCACCTCAAGCCAAAGAATACATTTAAACCCCAAAACCTAAAACTCCACCCTCTTTGAAACCTAGTCCCCACCTCCAATACGCACAGTCTATGCCTAACAGGTAACAAGGCCCCTTTAGCCATTCCCATAGACTAGCCCTTTCTGTTAATACTGGCCTCTAACTT
>NW_024832569.1:0-797 GCF_019175285.1 Sceloporus undulatus
TGCTGTTTAAATGACACACACATCTTAAGAGAGCAGAAGTGGCATCACAGCTTTGCTCCAGTCCTTAGGATGGGAGCATGGCTTTGGCATAGCTTCCAGCCTCTTAGGATGCATGCATCATTTAATAACAACAACAACAATAATAAAGTTTATTTATATTTCCCACCTGTCCCACGGATTGAGGTGGGATTACATCATTAAAATAATAGAAAATACTATCAATAAAACACTAATACTGAATTAGCCAACATTCCTATTAGTTCTCTAAAATAGTGATTCATCAAATAGCCAACAATCATATTCAAGAATGGAGCAATCATCATAACCTTTTATATGGAGTCCGGTGGATAAGCCCATGGAAGAGACCCATTTTGAGCGCTTTCTTATAGGCCTCCAAGGTAGTAATAAGACGGATCTCTTCCGGTAGGCTAGTCAATAATTTTTTTTTAATTACTTTATTATGAAATTCAAAAACAATATACATACAGTTTATACAGTTCATTATATGGTTGCATACAGTACACATGATATAACATACATACATGCATACATACATAGCTTGTTACAATATACTAACCCCTAACTTAAACCCTGACAAACAAACATAAACATCTAAACATCTACTATAAAACATATAAAATTGACTTCCTGAAGTTTACTAATACACTCTTTCTTGTCTGTATATGAGAATTAAAGACAATTTAAGCACTCATCTTTCTTATCTTCCAAGGAACTGTCTTCCGCCTTTTGGATCAGAAATTTATATTTACAATTAGTACAACTGAGACGCTTCCAAA
>NW_024832569.1:897-1338 GCF_019175285.1 Sceloporus undulatus
AAACAAACATAAACAACTAAACATCTACTATAAAACATATAAAATTGGCTTCCTGAAGTTTACTAATACACTCTTTCTTGTCTGTATATGAGAATTAAAGACAATTTAAGCACTCATCTTTCTTATCTTCCAAGGAACTGTCTTCCGCCTTTTGGATCAGAAATTTATATTTACAATTAGTACAACTGAGACGCTTCCAAAATCTAACTACAGAGATATGTATTTATAATAAAATAAACATTATATATTCAGAAAATTTTATATAATTCCCCTTATTTCTTCATTTCCTCTGTTAAGAAGGTACATCTTCTAATATAAAATAGAGAAACAGAATGTTAGTTCGCAAATATTATCAATGCAATCCACATCTATATAAAGTTTTAGCATGATTCAAACAATCTTTAATCTAATCTAAATCACATTTAATGTTTTTCTTTTTTT
>NW_024832570.1:0-1338 GCF_019175285.1 Sceloporus undulatus
TTGTCTGCCATTTGTGCCAAGTACCAATTCGGGGGGAGGGTTTCCTTTTTCAAAGACCCCTTGGTGAAGGGGTTCCTTAAGGGATGTGCCAACCTGTATCCTCCTGTGTCGGTACCGGCACCGACTTGGAGCTTGGAGGCGGTACTGTCCGCACTCCAATCCAAGCCCTTTGAACCGATGGCCACAGCGGACTTGAGACTATTGACTTGGAAAACCGCTTTTCTTGTGGCCATCACCTCTGCCCGCCATGCGGGCGAACTCTGTGCCTTGCGGAGGGACCAACCCTTCCTGAGGTTCCACAAGGACAAGGTGGTCCTCCGTACAGACATTACCTTCTTGCCGAAGGTTGTGTCTGCTTTCCACATGTGTCAGGACATTGTATTGCCCACCCTTGCATCCAGCCCGACTTCGGATGCGGAGCGACGCCTGCACTCTCTTGATGTCAGGAGAGCACTAGCTTTTTATTTGGACAGAACTGCTGCCTCCAGCCGGTCCGAGAGACTTTTCCAATGCTACTCGGAACCGAAGAAAGGGTTGCCTGTGTCCACGCAGAGGTTTTCCAAATGGGTGGCTAGTACCATCCACCTCTGCTATGAACTGTTGGGCAAACCTCTCCCTAGCAGGGTTCGGTCTCATTCCACAAGGTCAATGGCAGCATCCTCTGCATTCCTGTCGGGGATTCCCTTGGAGGATGTCTGCAAGGCTGCTGTCTGGTCCTAACCTTTGACTTTTATAAAGCATTATAGGTTGGACACCAGGGCCATCCGTGACGCAGCTTTCGGGAGGGCTGTGTTGGTCTCAGGATTGCATTGATTGCACTATGATGGTTGTGTTTAGCATTTATGTACATAATGCCACAGTGTTTTTACATTCTGTTGAATGTTGATTGCACAATTCCAAAGGGACTGGTCTTGCATGACCTACTGTCCCCTTCTCAGGTTCAGCAATGTGATTGCTATGTTTACCTTTTGCATGAACAAAAAGACTGACTTCTTTTATGGTTCAAGGTTTTATTGTTGCAATAAAATACCTTTGGTTTGCCATAGCTCTGGTTTCAGGACACTCCCTCCGCCTCATACCTAAGCTTGTCAGTCTAAACCCATTTGTATGATTCGCAGAGACCACGAAGAAGAAGGACAGTTTGCTTACCTGTAACGGTATTTCTTCGAGTGGTCATCTGCGAATACATACAAATCCCACCCGTCCGTCCCCTCAGTGTCCTGCTATCATTGGCTCTTTCCATCACCTGCTTGGCGGAAAAATTGCGGAACTGGGGAAAAGAGCGGGAAGGCAGGGGCCTTATAACGGGTGGGCAGAGTTACCGCCAAAAAGTTTCTA
>NW_024832571.1:0-1338 GCF_019175285.1 Sceloporus undulatus
GCACTATTCTCAGGAATTACATCTAAACTATGTATGTATAATGGGGGAGGGTGTTGCAGATTAATGCAAAAGCAAGCTGGAATGAACCTACAAAAAATACATGCAAAATTTTCTAAAATGACAATACAGTTGGCCCTCCATTCTCATGGAGTATCCATTCCAGACACACACACACACCGCAAAAACCAGCTTCACACTTATTCAAGCCCCATAGGTTTGAATGGAGCACACTCCTGTGAGCACTGCACAGGTGTGAGCACCATTGCAATTAGTGGAGGTTGCCCCTCTGCACATATCCAAGAACGCAGATCTCAGATCTGTGCATTAGGAGGGGCGACTGTACATAGATCCAGCTAGCCTTACACTTGACATGAATTCTTTCTTTCTTCTTCTCCTTTTAAATACAATGGGCCCTTGGTATCCACTGTAGTTTGCTTCCAGGACCCCACCCCACCCCATAGATATCAACATCCATGAATGCCTATGTCCCATTAAATACAATGGCACAGTACAATATTTAAAACATATGCCTTATATAAAATAGCAAAATCAAGGTTTGCTTTGTGGTGTGTGTGTGTGTGTGTGGCACCTTAAGGTATCTTGGACTGCAACTCCCATCACTCCAGGTAGTGGTCATATTGAATGACCATCCAACGCTTCTGGTGTAACCTGGGTTGGAAAAGGGTAGTTTGGGTTAATGGAGGCAAAATGGCAACTCTCTAGAATGGGAATAAGGAGGCAAAGAAGTGCAAGGGAAAATCCATTTCGTAGAGTAGGATCCCAAGAGTCTGCTTTAACTTTTGCAAATTCATGAATAAAACATAGGAAATGAGACCATGACTAAGAAAATTCTTGTTAAAATTATTCATTTATTCTTTAAAAAATAAAAGTGAAGGCCCTAAATCTGTGACTCCTGCTGGATGCCCAGAGGAAGGCGAAAAACCTCCAGGATCTCTGGCCAATTTGTCCTGGAGGAAAATTCCTTCCCGACCCCAAAAGTGGCGGTCAGTGCAACCCTGGGCATGTCAGAAAGAGCCATATGCAAGCGGTTCACTAGCTACTGATGCTCTCGCCTTCTCCTTCAAAGGTTTTGGGTGGCGACAGCAGTCTGGCCTAAAAAAGGAATTGCAAAAGAATTCGGTTACTGAAATGCTTAATCTTGATCATCTGCAAGAGTTGGGAGGTTTCAAGACAGGTAGCAGCCATTGGACCTTATCACTCGAGTGACATCCTGTTCAGAAACGGGATTTAAACTAGATTTAATGAATTAAAAAAAAGCACCCACAAATGTGTGAAGTCTGTCACACGACATTCCTGCAAACATGAAATAACACGAAA
>NW_024832572.1:0-1338 GCF_019175285.1 Sceloporus undulatus
CAGGATTATTGCAAGTGAGCCCTGACCAAAACAGAATAGAGTGGCACCATTACTTCCCTTGATCTTGACACTAGACTCTTATTGATACAGCCTAGGATCACACTGGCCTTTTTAGCTGCTGCATCACACTCTTGACACATGTTCAACTTGTGCTCTACTAGCATTCCTAGTTCCCTTTCACACGTAATTTAATTGTCATAACAACTTCCTGTGGAATCTTGGAATTTCTAGTTTTAGTGAGGCACTATTGTTCTCCACTTTGTAAGGATTCTAAATATCCAATCCTAAACTGCCAATTCTTAATGGTCCTCAGCCCATCCCTGAGCAAGTTTCCTGGGTTTTGTAGCCCCTCTTCTAGCATTTTGAGGCTCTGGAGAGGCTTCGTGGGAAAAAGGCATCCCTTGGCCGTGCAATGGCTCAGAGAGGGTCCAGCAGTGTCAAAATGGCCTCCACTTCCCCAAAGGTGTGCTGTGGGATATTGAGGGGCAAAACATTATGCCATATTTTTAGCCGACACAATGTGGGATTGCCCCTGAGATCCCCTGGGGTCCAATGTGACCACCCCAATTCCCAACAGTAGTCCATCCCTGTCATAGAGATGCCTTAAGGTTGTTTTTTTTTAGTGAACTGGTGAGAACCAGCTCAAATCCTTGCATTTCAGACATATTTAGGGGTTCAATTTAGCAATTATGACTAATATCTATGAAGGTAAGAAAGGGAGACACAAAACCTGCTTCTTCTTTAATGTTTCTTTTCCATCCTGAGCTTGCTTAGCTCCATGGTTGATTCCAGAGGCCCTTTGTTACCCAAAATGCTGGAGTCTGGGAAGCTTTAGCAGGTCCTGAATCAAACAGAACCTCAGACGCCAGCTTCAAAAAAACAAACAAAATAAATACAAGTATTAAAAAGCATCACAAGAAGTAATTTGTATTCTAGCAATAAAGGTGAACATCAGTTCATTAAATGAAATCCTAAGCCTGGCAGGAAAAAAATTGTCCCAAATAACTTTGAGCAATAGAGATTTGAAATAGGAGCTTTGGCACGGTTGTATCCTAATCAAGTTTCTCTCAAGCTGCGTTATATAACATTTTGGTAAGAATACAAGCTAGACATGGTTTGTATATAGTGGAAACCCACTTATCCATTATCCACTTCAAACTTCTAAAAGGATTCATATAAAACAGAACAGTGAACCAAATATAGTGCAGAAAACACCATAGATAATCCTATTAATTAAAAAAAAAAAGTAGTTTCTTTTTTTATTTATATATCTTTGCTGATTTTTCGGGTAATAAGTACCAATGATAAAACATTTTATAAAAGCTTTCCCTTAGATTT
>NW_024832573.1:0-1338 GCF_019175285.1 Sceloporus undulatus
TGCATGTTTTCTGCTGCTCCAGAGACTAGGATCTGGAGCAACGGCTTCACACGACAGGAAAAGAGATCCCACCTTAACATTGCAGATGACGCCAAATTAGGAGGAGGAGTTAATACTCCAGAGGACAGGGTCAACATTCAAAATTACCTGAATGGGCCAGAAAGCAGGGCCAAAGCTAACAAAATGAATTTAAACAGGGAGAAATGTAAGGTACTAAATTTAGGGAGGACAAATGGAATGCATAGATATAGGATAGGGGACACTTGTCTTAAGTAAACCTATACATGTGAAAGGTAGTAGACCACAAATTGAGCATGAGTCGTCAGTGCGATGCGGCAGCTAACAAGGCCAATGCGATTTTAGGCTGTATCAATAGAAGTATAGTGTCTAGATCAAGGGAAGTAATAGTGCCACTATGTTCTGCTCTGGTCAGGCCCCACCTGGAATGATATTGTGTCCAGTTCTGGGCGCCACAATTCAAAAAGGACATTGAGGAACTGGAGCCATGTGTCCAAAGGAGGGAAACTAAAATGGTGAAGGGTCTGGAAACCATGAAGCCTTTTGAGGAACGATTTAAGGAGCTGGGGATGTTTAGCCTGGAGAAGAGAAGGTTAAGAGGTGATATGATAGTAGCCCTGTTTAAATATTTGAAGGGATGTCATATTCAGGAGGGAGCGAGCTTGTTTTCTGCTGCTCCAGAGAATATGAAATGGAGCAGTGGATGGAAGCTGCAGGAAAGGAGATTCCACCTCAACATTAGGAGGAACTTCCTGACAATGAAAGCTGTTTGAGAGTGGAAGATGCTGCCTTGGATTGTGGTGGGGCCTCCTTCTTTGGAGGATTTTAAACAAAGGCTGGATGGCCATCTGTCAGGAGTGCCTTGATTGTGAGTTCCTGCATGGCAGAAGGGGGTTTGGACTGATAGCCTTTGAGGGTCTCTTCCAATGCTATGATTATAAGAGGTGATATGAAACCATGCCCTATGAGGAAAGACGGAGCTAGGCATGTTTACCTGGAGAAGAGAAGGTTAAGAGTTCATATGATAGCCCTGTGTAAATATTTGAACTGATTCATATTCAGGAGGGAGCAACCTTGTTTTCCGCTGCTCCAGACAACAAAATACAATGGATGCAAGCTACAGAAAAAGAGATTCCATCTCAACATTAGGAGGAACCTCCTGACAGTAAGGTCTGTTTGACAGTGGAAGACACTCCTTCCTTGGAGATTGTGGTGGACTCTCCTTCTTTGGAGGTCTTTAAGCAGAGGCTGGATGGCCATCTGTCAATGGGATGCTTTGATTGAGAGTTCCTGCATGGCAGAAGAAGGGAGTTGGACTGG
>NW_024832574.1:0-1338 GCF_019175285.1 Sceloporus undulatus
CGTTAAACCCCATGATTGCGTTCAGATTGCCATTGGATTATACTTCCAATTTCCCTTGTCTGATAAACTCCCTAATCTGTCTGTTATATTTTTGCCTGATTTACAAACCTTGCTTGCTGCTTGTTTTAGATGGGACAACTGTGATGGGCATGCTCCTAAGTCCTCTCCATGAGGAAGGGCTTTGGTGATTTCCTCCAGACAGGGGTCATGTTTGGAGAAGAGGACAGAACCAAGTAATTAAAGCAAAGTGGGATGGTTGAGTCAAATCTGCAACTTTGGTGAGCCAGATATCTAAGTTAAAAAAAAAATCAGAGAAGCATGTCTGTAGTGACTAGAAAAAGCTTCTCCCCTTATCCACGCCTGTTAGACTGCTATTCACCATGATGGCTGGGGCTGATGGGACCTGTAGTCTGACACATGTGGAGGACCTCAGATTGGGAATAGCTGGAGCAGAGTAACTCTCCATTTATACTTTACAGAAAGCATTCTTGATAAAGTGCTATACACATGCTCAGCTTTATTCTATTTTTTCTTTATTTTGTTTCTCTTTATTTGTTTTTCTTGCTGTCTCCACATTTTTGTCAGAATGACCTACAAATCTTTTTTTTAAAATAACATATTTGATGTATACTGTCAAGAGGCTGTATCTATTCAGAAAAGCTTTCATCCTGTGGACATGTCAAAGCTCCATAAATGAAACTTTCCACTTAAAAGGGTCATCACTTGTGAACCAAGAATTTTCTAAATAACTGATTTTCTGTTCTCCAAGAAGAGTATACCTAGTATCAAGACTAAGTGTTCTATAATCCATTAAATAACATCTCCAACTGACCTAAGGTTAAGTGGAAAAAATTCCACAGGATGGACATGAGAATAGCATCTTGACAGTTGTAGCCTGAAAAATGTGCCCATTCACACTACATGTTTATAGTGCTGTGATTCCACTTTAACTGCCATGACTATGTTCTATGGAATCCTGGGATTTGTAGTCTGGTGAGGCAGTGGAGATTATGGTTACGAACCCTAAATATCTCTCCTTAAATGGCAAATCCTGGGATTCCAAAGGATGCTCCCGTGGCAGTGGAATCATTGACTTATAACTGTATACCTAGAATGAAAGTGCAAATAACATCCAAAATCCATAAAACAGTGATACCTTTATTAGACCAAACAAGATGCACAAAATACATGTGGCAAGCTTTCGAAGCTCTATTGGCTTTTTCATCAGGTAAAGGTGTAAAAAATCACACAGGAGAAAAAATTATGACAATGTTATTCACAAGCCTGCATTTTGTCAAGATGTAGCTGTTCTCATTTCAGGTGATATGGACGGACATT
>NW_024832575.1:0-1148 GCF_019175285.1 Sceloporus undulatus
ATCGTTCCCACCTAAAATCGAATCGTAAAGCGGTTTAAAATTTGAATCGGCTTATCTTCATTTAACGCGGTTTAAAAAAATAGAAGGGTCGAACCTACATTTTTTCCTTGATTCGGGATAGGATTCGGAGCATTTCAATAGGAACGATCAGCCTTTGAAATCGGCTTAGCTGGATGGGAGGAGCAGAGCGCGAGGGGCTGGCTCGGAGGAGTTGCCCTTTCTTGTCCCCATCCGTCGTGGCTGTCGCCATTTTTGCTTCCCTCACTCCTTTGTCCGCAGCGGTCTTTCAAGGATTATTATTTTTTAATTATTTTTTAATGGTTTACAGGCGCTTAATCTCTTCAGCACTTAAGCACTTGAAGTCCCAGCCGCTCAAGCGCCTTTTTCTGTCAAAGGACTCTTAAAGGCTTCCCCCGGTGTGAGGGGAGCGATTGAACACCATTTGTAATGGAGGAGAGGGGGGGAATAGAGCCTTCCATCTTTCTTTCCCAATCTGCTGTGTGTGTGTGTGTGTGTGTGTGTGTGTGTGTGTGTGCATTGAACACCATTTGTAACGGAGGAGAGGCAGGATGCGGGGGGGGGGGGATAGAGCCTTCCATTTCTTTCCCAAACGGAATCTGCCTTCTCCTCCTTGATCCCATTTTCCAACCCTGGAAAGAGAATCTTTTTTGGGAAGAGTGCTCCCTCCCTGGGTTGTCTTTGGAGCCATAAAGTGGGGATATGTTCTGGAAAACCCATCCTGGAAGGAGCTTTCCCAAAATTCGCTTTGCCTGCAGCCCATTCTATTCTATTTCAGTCTGTTTAGCCAGTGTTTAAATCTCTCTATTCTATCCATCCATCTGTATGTATTCTGTCTGTCTCTCTGTCTGTCTAACCATGTATGTATCTATCTACCCATATACATCTATCTATCTATCTATCTATCCATCCATCTGCCCATTTAATATACTTGTCCAGTACATCTGTCTGCCCGTCCAACCATCTGTCTGTCTGTCTGTCTGTCTGTCTGTCTGTCTGTCTATCTAACTAACTATCTATCAATCTGTCTATCTAACTATCCCATCTACCTATCCAGACTGTCTTTCCATCTCTTTGTCATCTATCTATCTATCTATCTATCTATCTATCTATCTATCTATCTATCTATC
>NW_024832575.1:1158-1338 GCF_019175285.1 Sceloporus undulatus
TATCTATCTATCTATCTATTTATCTATCTAATTATCCGGTCTATCTCTCTGTCTAGCCAATGTACCTATCTAATTAGTCTGTCTGTATGTCTCTTTCTCTCTTTCTCTCTCTCTCTCTTTCTCATAGCATAGCAATCGCCAGCGTGTTGAAAGGGGTTTGAGCACTGGATTATGACTCTT
>NW_024832576.1:0-1338 GCF_019175285.1 Sceloporus undulatus
GTGATCAGTTGAGAGAATGACAGTGGGAAGTGCTGTGGAGTGAAGTATTGAGAATGACAGCGTTAGATGGGTCTCAGGTTTGGAAGAAGAAAGAGACTGAGGGTCAGACAGTTCCCTGCCAGGTTGTAGTCCAGTCTGTAAAGGAGATGTCCAAGGGACCAAACCTTGGCTGTGGATAGGATTCAGTACCTCTAAAGTTCAGACTGAACTCTGCAGCAGATTGATTCCCCCTTGGAGCCTCCACCTGCCACTACAAGGACAACAGGAGAAGCAGATCCAGTGAAGACATTGGTGGCAACAAAACTCTCTTAGGGTTTGCCATTGTGGAGAGAAAGGAATGCCTAGAATTGGGGATTTCGGGTGGTGATTAGTTGTAGGATCATGATAGTGGGACAATCATAATCATAGACTTCCAGACTCCCTCAGCTAACATGGTCACTGGGTAGAGTTCAGAACGGTAGAGTCTATGGTTTTGAATCAGTGCTCAAGGCTGTTTGATTAAATGATAGGGACCAGTTTTCTTAAGGAAAACTGTGAGTAAAGGGCTCACTATACAAAGCCTTCAGAAGAAGGAACTGACAAACCACCTCTGTATATTTTTGCCTTTAAAAAACACTATGAAAACCTAATGGGCTTGACATAAGTCAGCAGGTCACTTGGAGGCACATGCACACACCTTCCCATCCCCTTGCTGTGGTTGCTACTTAATTTCCTTGCTGTCCATCCTCCCTTAGTCCCCAGCAGCTATCTTGTCAGCAGCTCCAAACACTCCCACCCCTCTTTCTATCTCCTCTTACTTAAATCCTTCCTTTAAATCCCCTTTACTCAACCCCCTTCAACAGATTAGCCACTTTAAATCTTCTGTGCTCAACCCCTTTCAACAGATCCTTGCTTTAAATCTTCTGTGGTCAATCTCTTTTAAAAGATTACTGCTTTAAATCATCTTTGCTCAACCTGCTTTAACCGATCCTTGCTTTAAATCCTCTGTACTCAATCTCTTTCCACAGAAATATTGTTTGCTCCCCCCAAACATGTCCCCTACTCTTTCTTGTAAAGATATTGTGGTGGAAATTCTTTTTTGAAATATAAAAACTATAGAAAGATGGAGTCACCTTTGTCAGCCAGAGAGATGGTTTTTGAAATAAAGGCTTGGAGTTTAGGAAAACTAGAGGAAAGGAATAGTGAGTGCATCTTGACCTGAATGGAAGCTGGCACCAGTAAGAAAGACATAACATAAACTACTGAGATAAGGATACATAGTTGACATTCAGAAGCAAGGTTAGGATGAATTCCACTGAATTCCTACAGGAGGGGATAAGGAGTGATGATGCAGTTTTA
>NW_024832577.1:0-1338 GCF_019175285.1 Sceloporus undulatus
GAAGGGAAAGGTATGTATGTGTGGGGGTGCCTAATCCTGTGGGTCTTCAAGCCAAGTTCCTAGGTTGCCAGGGGAGGGTCAGTTGTTTCCCCCCATCTCCCTCCTCTTGGATTTGGCCTCTATGTCTCTTCTCCACCCAGACATAGCCCCCTCCCCCAGAGATACCCCCCCATGTTGTTTCTAATGCTATTGAAGCCTATGCTGTGTGATGCTCTGTATTTGGCACAAAAACCTCCCCCAAAAGAGGCATCAGAAGGGAGGGTCTCTCCTCTGCCCCACTTTGCAGGAGGAAGGGGGCTCCTCAAAGCCCTTTTTACCTTTGGATCACCCTCCCCTCCATGGCCATACCTCTCTCCAAGGGTCCCCCTGCACCCTTTCCTGGAAGTAAAGGCCCTAGAAACTGTTGTACATTCACTGGTAACTTCACAACTTGATTTCTGTAATGCGCTCTACATGAGGCTACCTTTGTGCCTAGTCCGGAAACTTCAACTAGTGCAAAATATGGCAGCCAGGCTGGTCGCCAGAAAAACTAGGAGTGACCAAATAACACCCATCCTAAAATCTCTACACTGGCTGCCTATTAGTTTCCAGGCACAGTACAAGGTGTTGGTTATAACCTTTAAAGCCCTGCATGGCTTGGGTCCAACCTATTTGAGGGATCGCCTGCTCCCACATAATCCACCCCGCACCCTCAGGTCCTCTGGGAGAAATCTATTGCAGCCTTTAAAAACCAGGGCCTTCTCTGCAATTGCTCCCAAACTATGGAACGGCCTGCCAGACGAGATCCATCAAATTGCCAGCTTAAACAACTTTAAAGAAGCTGTCAAGACGGATCTCTTCCGGCAAGTCTCTCCTGAATAAAAGTGCCGGCCACAGAATGACTTCCCCCCGCATCATGTATCAGCCCACCGCTCTGTCCTCGTTGTATTTTTTATTGTGTTTTTAATAGATATTTTAATTGTAACATGTTTAATCCTGGGGGGAATTTGGGACATAATTTTGTAAATGTGGATTTTAATGTGTTGTGAGCCGCTTTGATTGTCTCATCACAGAAAAGCGGGATACAAATAAAAGTTTTATTTATTTATTTAATTATTATTTATACTCCCCCAGTACCTGGGCCCAAATGAATCCCCCAAGGAGAGGCTGGGAAGGAAAGAAGAACAGGCCCCCTGCTTTTCTTTGGGGGAAGAAGAGGGGCTTCCTTCCTTCTTACAACACCTGAAGACCCTCCAGCCATTTGGACGAGAGCTATCCCCACTTCACTCCCTCCCTCTGAACAGACTGTGAGGGCAGTAATGGCTTCAGGGGCTCAGACTGTGCATGCATAGATGCCCC
>NW_024832578.1:0-1338 GCF_019175285.1 Sceloporus undulatus
TGGAAGAGAGGGGTGGTCTTATACGGTGAGTATATCCCAAATACTCTATTTTAAGTTGTAAAGTTGGGGGTCGTCTTATACACCCAGTCGTCTTATATGCCGGAATATACGGTATTAAGTTGGAAAGAAGTTCAGTGTTAAGGACTGGTTTTATTTTAATAATTTTCACAACGGATTTTTTTTTCCTGGAAAGGAAATAAGCATCTTGACATAAACAGACAACGCTAATTTGGGAGACATTGGCAGGGTACAAACCGCCGCTTTGCGGCGCTCCCCCGCCGCCGCCATTTGCTCCGTGCGGGAGCCGCAGCAGCCAAACCGCGCGACTCCCACGCGGAGCAAAAAAGAAGCTCCATTTCGGAGCTTCTTCTTGCGGCGCCTCTATGACGTCGCGAGGCGCCTGGCGCGGACTCGCGACGTCATAGGCGCCGCGACACGTCTGGACGCTGTGCGTCCAGTACGTAAAGATGGCGGTGCCCATGTAGAAGGTGCGCCGCCATCTTGTACGTATAGGATACGTACTATATGGCGGTGTGTATCCCGCCAGAATTAACACAGAAGAAGGATCGGGAAGTTACACAGTAAGAGCTAGAGTAAAAGAAATTGAATGAAAAAAA
The DNA here is from genome assembly GCF_019175285.1 of Sceloporus undulatus. Classification (NCBI taxonomy): domain Eukaryota; kingdom Metazoa; phylum Chordata; class Lepidosauria; order Squamata; family Phrynosomatidae; genus Sceloporus; species Sceloporus undulatus. The sequence goes on from NW_024832578.1 coordinate 618, forward strand.
AGTCTGCCAAGTAGAAGACTATGAACTTGGATTGATAAGAGGCATTTTGGTTTTGGCTGGGGACTTAGCTGGAAGCAACAGAAAACAGACTTGAGTAATCTTGGGTGGTCATAAAATGACTGAGCTATTAATGCAATATTGTTCAGTATTGCAGTATCACTGCTAAAATGGCAAAAGCATTTTTGGACTGATTAAGAAAGATTTTGAAATGAAGGATTAATACCAGTGCCATGCAAGAGCCAGTTTAAAATGCAAATATGTGTGTCAGAAAATTTAAATGGAGCCAGTGGATCAAAAAAGCAACTAGTAGAATTTCAGGAAATGAAAAACTCTCGGAAGAAGGTATTAAGAAATTATTCCGTACAATTTTTAAAAGGAGAGCTCATATTATGCTGTATTAGAGTAACACTGTACAGTGGGGAGAATAAAAACCAGTGGCTACAAGTCTGGCTTTTAATTTTATTCTAAATCTTTATGATGAATTAGGATTTGTTTCTGGTACACAGCTGAGAAATCATCTCCCTGGAAAGCAGATAATGGGCAAAATCTAATGGACCACTTCCATCAGTGGAAAAGGGGGTGATTTCCTGTTCCCCCATGCAGCCTTCCCTCCATAATTCTGCACCAGTGATTTGGGCCCCTGTATAGCAGATAGAGATGAAAGGCGGCTGCAAGGGTACAATAGTAGAAACTGTGTTATGCAGAAGTCTACTCACACAAC
>NW_024832579.1:0-1338 GCF_019175285.1 Sceloporus undulatus
GTTTTGTAATAGAACTGGTATAATGCATTGTGATGCTGCTGAAGGCATTCAACCATAAATTAAGGTGGCCTTTGTTCATTTTTCAGCATGGTTTTGGGACCCACACTTGGTATCTGAAGAGAATACCTGGCTTGCAATATCCCCTGAGGAATGAGTATGTGGGAGATTTTGTCAATGGGGATCGCCATGGATGTGGAAAGTACTTCTTTGCCAGTCGAGCAATGTGTGATGGTGAATGGGTTTACAACAAGAAACATGGCATGGTAAGCTTTGGCAAGTGTTGTCAATGAAGCTCTATACCAAACCTAGTAGGAGGCCTCAGCCTTCTAAGTAACAACATAGGAAGCAATTTTTTTTTTATTTAAGGGTAAGAAATCCCATAACTTGGAAGTGCATGTAAATGCAATGCCAGTGAAACCTTTGCTGCAACCTCTGAGAGGAATTTTGACTTACATTCGGTCAGACCTGGGCTGCAGTCTGCAGACAGTGCCTTGGCCTAATTGCAAGAGCCGCTTGCTTGCTTTCTTGTTGATGTATTTAATATGCCACCTTTCTCCCAATATGGGACCTAAGGCAGGTCACAATATGAGTTGAAATAAAAGTGCAATTAAAACAATGGATGATGCAAAGCTTAAAAAACAACAAGCCATCATATGAAAAACATTAAAACAGTTTTAACAATCTTTTAAAATAATAAAAATACAACAGATCTCAATTAAAAAGATCTTCTGCATCAAGACAGTTAATACTCAAAATTCTGAAGGAACAGAACAAAACCCCCTCTGAACAAATCTTATTAAGAATACGCTGTGATAGGGCCCTTGGGTCTCCATATGTTGGAAATGACTTCAAGGCACACATCAACGTTTGTCCAGAGCTTGGCAATGTTCGTTTTTTGTACTACAGCTCCCAGAATCCCTCTCTGAAAAAGAATAATGCCAAGGCAGATCCATCTAGCTCAGTGTCCTGTTTTCCACAAGGGCCAGCCCAATGCCTGAAGAGCCTGAATGCATTAGCATTGTCTTCCTGATATTGTAACCTGATATTCAGCTGATAACACACAGACATTCAACCTGGAGGGTAATCTGAAGACTTGGCTTACACATTGTACACTGCTTAAGGAGTGCTAGTTCACTGATAAGCAATACAGAAATGTACTTGCTACTGCTATTGCTATTGAGTAATCATTTGTAGGCCTACCTTCCATCAGTTTATCTACAGCCTCTTTGAAATCATTGTAACTTGAAGTTATTGCTAAGAACTTTTGCTCAAATAGAATCCTGAGTAGAATTATGTTGATAGTTATGTAGACAGAAATAAAAGCAGGATGTACAGACA
>NW_024832580.1:0-1338 GCF_019175285.1 Sceloporus undulatus
GTTGTTTTTCACACAATGTTTGGGGTTAACCTGAACAGAAATTAGGAATAACCCATAAAGCAGATAGTTTTTCAGATGATGAAGAAATAACACAACATTGACATTTACTTTTCGAAAGTAAAAAGGAGTGTGTTTTGTTGACTTTGCACTCGGATTAATGTCACATTGACGCCAAGAGATATTTTGGACCCGAACAGAGAGGCCAAAATAAAGCTGCTTCGGGTCACTTTGGAGGTATGCTGTTTAAATGACACATACATCTTAAAAGTCCAGAAGCTGTGGCAAAGCTGCGCTCCAGTCCTTAGGACTGGAGTGTGGCTTTGGTGCGGCTTCCGGCCTCTTAGGACACATGCAGCATTTAAACAGCACAATTCCAAAGTGGCCTGAAGCAGCTTTATTTTGGCCTCTCTGTTTGGGCCTTTTGTTAAGATTTTTCCCCCCTGCTTTAATTTGTCTTTCAGTTTGCTTTGTATGTTTTATATATGTAGAAAATTGGTGTGATAATAAAAATATTTTTAAAAACATATTTTTTTCACAATTTTCAGGGAAACAGTTTCTTCCCAAAACCACAAAGAAAGCCCCCCCTCCAAATTCACAAAAGAAAAAAGAAATAACCCAAAGCTTTCTGTAACCTTCACCTTGGTCCAAAAATCCCCTTCCCTTTGCAAAGACAATGACCTTTCACTGGGCCCTTTCTGGGGATGAACTAGGGAGAAGGAGGGTTTGACCATCTCTTGGCATCTTCCCACTATGCATGCATGCTGCTCATTAATATTAATTGGGGCTGAATAATTCACTTGCTGTTTAGGGATCCTGTTGTTTAAGTCCTTCTCTCCTTGCACCTCCTGAAATACAGAAAGACAGAAGTAGTTCAAAAAGGAAAGGCATGGAATAGCATTGGTGGAAGAAATCACTGGCTGGTGGAAGGAAGGAAGTAAAGGAGGGAAGGAAGAAATGGCAGGGAAGGAAGAAATGGTAGGGAAGGAAGGGAAGGGAAGGAAGGAAAATGGTTCATTCAGACAAGAGCTGTAAATATGAACATATTCACATCAATATTAGAGGGAGGGAGGAGGGTTGCCGGATTGAAAACTGGAGAGGGCTCCAGTGCCTTTAATAGCTTTGCAAAAGAGGATTTCAGTAAGTTGTTGCTAGTTATCCAGTTGCATGAGTAGCGGCCTGTGCTGAAATTCCCTTGTCTGCACAACCATTCAGGGCACAGGGGTTCTCTCCAGTTTGCAGACTGGCAACTCTACAAGGGGGGGGGGGAGAGGAAGGGAGATGGAGCACTCCCATCCATAAATGCAACTGCTGCTTGCATTTATGGACTCTCTTTGGCTC
>NW_024832581.1:0-1338 GCF_019175285.1 Sceloporus undulatus
CAAGAAATGGGTCATTTTCTGAAGGATACATGGGAGGGCAGGAACGATACATCAATAACAATTTCCATCACACTAACGATGGCAAGGGTAAGGGTCAGGAGGAGGGAGAGGCAAGTCAATAGATCTCATCTAGTCTGGAAAGATGCCTGTATTAATAGCCTTCCTAAAGGCTTCCAAGTTGTTAATAGGACGGATCTTATCTGGAGGTCGTTCCAGAGTGAACCAACACCTTGGATCTTGCCCGGAAACTAATAGGCATCCAGTGGAGGGATTTAAGGACCGGTGTAATGTGGGCAGTTCTAGAAAAGCCCATAACCAACCTGGCTGCCATATTCTGTACTAATTGAAGTCTCTGAACTTGGCACAAGGGTAGTCCCATGTAGAGTGCGTTACAGAAGCTGAGCGCATGTACTACTGTTTCAACGTCTCCCTGCTCCCCGCCCCATGTCTCCAAATTATCTCACCCAGCAGCTTCACGTAAATGTTGAATAGCATTGGGGACAGAATCACGCTTTGAGGGACACCCGATGTGAGTTCCCTCTTGGACGAACAACTGTCCCCAAGTGACAGGAATCTGCCTGAGAGGTAGGACCGGAACCACTGGAAAGCAGTGCCCCAATTCCCAACTCTCCCATATGTTCCAGAAGGATACTGTGGTCAATGGTATTGAAGGCCACTGAGAGGCCTTCAATAGCACCAGCAGGGCCACACTTCTCCTTTTCAAAGAGCTGTCGATGCTCAAACGGAGATCGCCGACTAAGGCAACCATGGCCATCTCAACTCTGTAACCCTTCCTAAATGCAGATTGAAATGGATGTAGAAAAATCCATTTCTTCCAAGACTGCTTGGAGTTGAATGGCGACTGCCCTCTCCATTACCTTGCCTAAGAATATTAAGATCCAAACTGGCCTGTAATTGTTTCTGCCCAGAAGGTCAAGGGAAGGCTTTTTAGAAGTGGTTTAACCACCGCCTCTTTGAGGCAAGATGGAAGACGGCCTTCCCTGAAAGATGCATTAGTTATATGTTTAGCAGCATCTTGATGGTATTTCCCCACTGGACGGCCAGCCAAGATGGGCAAGGATCGAGAGAGCAAGTCCTCTTTATCATACTCCCAAGGAGCTTCTCCACATCCTCTGTACTAACTGACTCAAATTGATCCAGAATAACAGTATGGGTGGAAGCTCTGGATACCTCTCCTGTTGCCTCTTTCGTAAGGCCAGTATCCAAAGTGGCTCTTATCTGAGAGATTTTGTTGGTGAAGTAGTTATTAAAATCATCAGAACAGGCTTTTGTAGGTTCTGATAAAGAGTTCAGGGTTCTGGAAGCTATATATTAAAT
>NW_024832582.1:0-1338 GCF_019175285.1 Sceloporus undulatus
AATTCATTTTGTTAGCTTTGGCCCAGCTTTCTAGTCTGTTCAAGTCACTTTGAATCTTGATTCTGTCCTCTGGGGTATTAGCTACTCCTCCTAATTTGGTGTCATCGGCAACTTTGATAAGTATGCTCCCAATTCTGTCATCCATGTCATTGATAAAGATGTTGAATAGCACTGGGCTCAGGACAGAGCCCTGTGGGATCCCACTGGTCACTTCTCTCCAGGATGAAAAGGAGCCATTGTTGAGCACCCTTTGGGTTCGGCCAGTCAACCAGTTACAAATCCATGTAACAGTTGCCTTGTCTAGCCCACATTTTACAAGCTTGATTGCAAGAATGTCATGGGAAACCTTGTAAAAGGCCTTACTGAAATCAAGATATACTATATCCACAGCATTCCCTTCACCTAACAAGCTGGTAATTTTATCAAAAAAAAGAGAGATTAGATTTGTTTGGCATGACTTGCTTCTCTGAAACCCATGTTGATTTTTTGTGATTATGGCATTGCCTTCTAGATGTTCACAGACTCTCTGTTTAATGATCTGCTCTAGAATCTTTCCTGGTATAGATGTCAGACTAACTGGACGATAATTGTTTGGATCCTCTTTCTTCCCCTTTTTGAAGATGGGACAACATTTGCCCTCCTCCAGTCTGCTGGGGCTTCTCCTGTTTTCCAGAAGTTTTCAAAGATTATTGCCAATGGCTCTGATATTACATTTGCCAGTTCTTTTAATACCCTTAGATATAGTTCATCTGGTCCTGGAGACTTATATTTGTTTAGATTAAACAGGTATTCCTGTTCTATCTCTTTACTTATTCTGTGCTGAATTTCCCCTATTCTGTCCTCTGCTCCATTTTCCTCAGGTTGAGCACCCTTTGCCTTTTCTGAGAAGACTGTGGCAAAGAAGGTGTTTAGTAATTCTGCCTTTTCTCTGTCTTCTGTTAGCATTTTGCCATCTTCTCCATGCAGTGGCCCTACCATTTCCTTCATTTTCCTTTTGCTGCGGACATATCCAAAAAAGCCCTTTTTGTTATTCTTAACCTCTCTAGCAAGCCTGAGTTCATTCTGCACTTTAGCTTTTCTGACTTTACCCCTTCATGTGCTTGCTGTTTGTTTGAATTCCTCTTTGGTGATTTCCCTGTTTTTCCATTTCTTATACATGTTCTGTTTAAAACTCAGTTGAACGTTCCTTAGTCATCCATCCTTGTTTCTTGAGACACCTCCCATTTTTCTTCCTCTTTGGAACTGTTTGAAATTGTGCCTTCAGTATCTCCCTTTTGAGAAACACCCATCTGTACTGAACTCCCTTCTCTTTTAGTATTCCTGACCATGGGATCACCC
>NW_024832583.1:0-1338 GCF_019175285.1 Sceloporus undulatus
CTGGATCTAAATTGGGGGTGGGCCCAGTGGCCCTTATTAAAAATGACATTTGCCTCTGAAATTTGGCAAGAAATGGCTAAATGCACCATAATTTTTTTGTGGCTAAATGGACTATATGTGTTGGGATAGTCATTATACTAATCCATCCTCAGTATTCCAGACATGGCCTAAATTATATTGTTTATTATATTGTATATTATATTGAAAGAATTCAAGACAAACTGATCTCACAGGCAGTAGCTTTTTTCTTGCAGACAGCATTTAAAGTTTATTTCCTGGATTGAATTCTGAAGTGATGAAATAGTATTTGGATGCACCATGTGCTTTCCTCCCCTTTTGTTTATTCACTCTCTGGATGAGGGTTATTTTCTGTTGTAGGTGACCTTTGCGGATGTGGCAGTATATTTCACTGAGGAGGAATGGAAACTGTTGACGAAGAAACAGAGACTGATGTACAGTTATGTGATGATGGAGAATTATCAGAATGTGGCCTCTGTGGGTAAGGAATCAGAACCACTAGCATTATAGAATCATAGAGTTGGAATAGACCACAAGGCCATCCAGTTCCACCCACTTCTGCCATGAAGGAATACACATTTCAAGCACCATCCAGCCTCTGTTTAAAGACCTCCAAAGAAGAGGACTCCATCAAACTCTAAGGGAGTGTATTCCACTGTCGAAGAGCTCTTACTGTCCCAAAGTTCCTCCTAATGTTTAGGTGGAACCTCTTTCCCTGTGGCTTGCATCTATTGTGGTGTCTCCTTTTTTCTGTAGTAGCAGAAAGCAAGCTTGCTCCATCCTCAATACGACAACCCTTTCCAATATTTAAACATGGATATCATATCCACTCTTAACTTTCTTTTCTCCAGGGTAAACATACTCAGCTCTCTAAGCTGCTCCTTATAGGGCTTGATGGTTTCCAGGTCCTTCACCATTTTTGTTGCGCTCCTCTAGGCATGTTCTAACTGAATTGTGGAGCCCAGAATTATTCCAAGTGAGGATTATTCCAAGTGAGGCCTGACCAAAGCAGAATAGAGTGGCACTATTACTTCCCTTGATCTAGAAACTATACTCGTATTAATGCAGCCTAGAATCACATTGGCCTTTAGGAGTCCTTGATCCCTTTCAAGCGCAGTTTAATTGTGATAGCAACATCCTGTAAAATCTTTGAATTTGTAGTTTAGTGAGGCACTATTGGAGAGACACCAAAGGAGAGGGGCCTTGGGGATTGGGAGGCAGCCATGAACCTGACAGATTTTAAGAACTGGTTTGAGAGAACTTCTGAGAGTCAGCTCAAATCCTTGTTTGTAAACATATTTAGGGGTTCCATTAAGCAAT
>NW_024832584.1:0-1338 GCF_019175285.1 Sceloporus undulatus
TCTTTAGTGAAACTGTGCAAAGGTCTGGCTGGCACTATTGCCACTTGGATGACCTCTGAAACTATCTAGACCCAAGGGCAAAACCAATGTCTCAGGCACACAGAAGAGTGTTTCAGCATTCTTTCTTTTCAATCTAAGTCACAGTCATTCGTGCTTGAGAAACTGTCAGCTCAAGGCAAATACCCTTGTTCCAGTTTTACTTCATGATGTCCATGAAAACAATTTAAAAGGTTTTCTTTAAAAAAAAATTCTACCAAACAGTTGGCTGGTGCACTTTTTCTAACAAGGTAAAGCTTTTTCTTTTTAATCATTATATAAGTACATCCCCTAAGTATATGGTAGGAGACTTTGGGATGGTTCACAAAAAACTTCATGCTCTATCCCAACATGTATATAGTACAAACTGCAGCATGTATGCTCCAGAAATAATAGTGCCACTCTCAGGATTGTTATCCAGGATCCTGCTGGCTTCCTCTTTTCCAAATAACTAACCAGAAAATAGGATAGGATGGGATGGGAGTCACCTCTTCTCAGTACCAGTAATGGTGTCAGTATCAATCAGGACAGATGCTTTTCATCACAGCACCCTTTCTTACATTTTTTAAAGAAGTAATATGGGGTCAATGACTGCACATGTACAAGGTTACAAATACTCAGTATAAGTATGTAATCTTTCTCTCCAACAGCGGTGGGGACCATTTTTATGCCTGCACCACCACCACCCCAGAGACCCACACACAGGACAACTGGAAATGCCACTGCATTCCTTCTGGTTTCAAATTCAGCTTTTTTCAAGGTTTGAGGGTACACTGGGCAGGGGAGGGGACTGCTGCATGGGACTCGTGCATGTGGTGGCAGCGGCGTAGTGGTGTGGTGGCACAGCCACGTGCATGCACCCCATTCATTTTTCCTCCACACTCCACAGTTCTCCTGGCTAAATCTATTTTCTTTCCTTCCTGGTTTCTCTTTTCTGTCTCTCATTCTCTTTCCCCTGATTGAAACTTCTATCTACCCTTATAGTCTTCCTCCTCCTTTCCTTCTTCTATGATTTTCCAGATCTTTCTCTTTTATACTTGTTTTGTACCCAGTGTTTTGTTTGCCAGTACCCAGAAAGAAGTACTGGCATACGTATTAGATTATCAACATTTTAACACTGTTAAGTTCCATTAAACTCACTAGGGCATGCTTCTGAAAAGATATACAAAGATAGCATTGTCCAAAGTCACATCACAGCCTCTGCCATCCATTTGCCTTGCTGTAAGTTTCTGAGGAGCCTCCTTTAGGAAGGGGAAAAAGTGCGAATAGTAGCACAGGTGCTTCTTGGCCTTCTTTGAAATT
>NW_024832585.1:0-1338 GCF_019175285.1 Sceloporus undulatus
TAACTAGAACTAGTATCGGGGAATGCTCGCTTAAACAGGAAGGTTTTCAGATCCTTCCTGAACTGGGCTAGGGAGGTGGCTGAGCGGAGCTCTATGTGCAGCGTGTTCCAGAGGGTCGGGGCCGGGATGGTGAAAGTCCTCCTTGCTGTGGAGGCTAGTCTTGCCCCAGGTACCCTCAGTAGCTGCTGCCCAGATGTATTGAATGCATGCTCTGAATTCATGCTCTGAATGTTGATCCGGATGGGCCTCCAAAGACCAAAAAAAAAAAAAAAAAAGAACACCATACTTTTCAGAAGTATATTTTTTAAAAAAAAATATCTGTTGAGAAATCTAGAGCCACAAAACAGTCAAATGAAGTCTGAGTGCTCTCAGTGGGCATAAAATGTTGATTGACTGTGTGGCATAAGGATGGAAACCTGCAGGGCAACAAAACAGGGTGACACCTTTCTTGGTAGAAGATGGCTAACTAAGGGGAGTTCAAAACCCTGCAACATTTTGTTGCAGGCCCTATTTACAGTTTTCATTTACATTCTGCATTTGGAACCTTTCTGAGGTTGGACAGCAACTCAGTTGCACAGCACATGCTTTGTATGCAGAAGATGCAATGGCTCACCCCAGGCCTCTTTGATTCAAATATTTTTTTTAAAAAAAATCAGGGCTTAAAGAAGAAAGGGGGGGAAAAAAACCTTCTGTCCAACACCCTGAAAAATTGTGACCTAATCAGAACAGAAATTAGGCTAGCTGGATACTCAACAGCAGTTTACCATTTCAAGCATCTGGAACTTTGATCTGTTCTTATAATACTTGAGAACATACATAGAAGAGCCTTTAAGAACCACAACTGGTTTGTGGGCTACATCCCCATCCTCTGTCTGTTTACAGAGGGAAGCACAGCAATAGAAAGAAGAATGGCAGGAAGGAACTGGCAGGAAGTGTCACCCTTTGATAAAGGAGAACAACTCTTTGTATTTTCATATCAACAGGATGCCCCTTGGCTGGAGTCTTCTTGCTCTGTGCATTTGCTTTTGGACAGACCAGTCCCATTGTAGCCAAATGTTTAACTGGAATGTCGAAAGTTGCTTTTCCAAAAATAATTACTTATAATTGTGCTGATGATATCCAAAGTTGTTAGTTACATTATAGCTACAATGTAAAGTAATTACTTCCTGTTTCTCATAAGTAAGCAAATGCAGTCAACCTGCCATATCCACAGATTCTGGGTCCATGTCTTGAAAATATATATATATATTTAAAAAAGTACAAACCAAAACATAGACCTTGATTTTGCCATTTTATATTGTTATTATTAACTGTCCTCGAGGTGACCTCGATTTATGG
>NW_024832586.1:0-1338 GCF_019175285.1 Sceloporus undulatus
TGTGTCCTCTCATTTTTACTTCCCCTCTTTAAACTACAGGAAATCAAATCCAGTTGTCTAATATCATTTAACTTAATAAGCCATTCCACTAATTGTATTACATTAGTGTCTTTCCAGTGATTTGCAATAATCAGTCTGGCTGCAGTTATCATATACAGTATAGTTTTCCAATATTTACATTCATCATTATTTTTAATAAAATAAGTCATGTTCAACAAATATAGTTCTGGTCTTTTTTTATATCCAATATTAAAGATTTGTTGAATTATACTATGGATCTCGTCCCAGAAGGGTTTCACCTTTGCGCAGCCCCACCACATATGCATTATTGTCCCTTTGTCTTCCTGGCATCTCCCACAATTATCAGATTTTAATTTACCCATTTTTTTTTAATCTCGCAGGAGTATAGTACCATCTGTTATTGACTTTGATAAAATTTTCTTTATAATTCATACATTGGTTGAAGGCATTAGTACGACTCCAAGCCCTTTCCCAGGCTTCTAAAGGAATTTCTTTACCCATATCTTTTGCCCAATCTATCATATATTGTTTGATTGGCTCCTGTTCAAAATCTCTTTCCCGCAATAAAGTATATTATTTAGAGATCTTTTTGTCCATATTATCCATAAGCAGTTCATCAATTTCTAGTAATTGGGTTTCTATACCATTAGATTTCAGGTCTTGAAAAAATCTATTTTTGATTTGATAATAAGTGAACCAATTGATACTATTTCCTTCTTCAGCCAGTTGCTCTATAGATTTTATTGTTAACTCCTTGCTAGTATTTGATTCAAGGATATCACTGTAACTTACCCACTTAGATTGTGTATCCCATCTGTTTGCAAAGGCTTCTTGCGCTGAGACCCAAAGCGGGTTTTTTGAGTAAAATTTAGCCTTTACAACCTTCCATGTATTCTTTTTTTTTCCAGAAGAACATGTCAGTCTTGAGAGAGTCCATACATGTGAGAGGCCACATAAATGCCAGCACTGTGGGAAATGTTTTCCTTCAAAGTCAAACCTAGTGAGACATCAGAGAGTCCACACAGGAGAGAAGCCATACAAATGCCAGCAATGTGGGAAAGGTTTTTCTCAGAAGTACAACCTAGTGAAACATCAGAGAGTCCACACAGGAGAGAAGCCATACAAATGCCAGCATTGTGGGAAATGTTTTTGTTCGAAGTCAGACCTAGTGACACATCAGAGAGTCCACACAGGAGAGAAGCCATACAAATGCCAGCATTGTGGGAAATGTTTTTATTCGAAGTCAATCCTAGTGAGACATCAGAGAGTTCACACAGGAGAGAAGCCATACAAATGCCAACATTGTGGTAAATGTTT
>NW_024832587.1:0-1338 GCF_019175285.1 Sceloporus undulatus
GTTTTCATGGCTGAGGAGGGATTTATATTCTGCCACAATCATCTACTCCACTATTATAGTCCTTCTATTCCACGTTTACAGCTCTGGTTGCCTCCTGTTGCATTTTGGGGTTGGAGTTCAGTGAGGCCTAAGAGCTCTCTGGCTGAGAAATCTAAATGCCTCTCCTTAAACTGCAAATCCCATCTTTTCTGCATGCAGTTCATGAAAGCATGTGCCAAATAAAATGTGTTCTTTGTTAAGGTGCCACTTGAAAAAGTAACTTTTAACTAGAAAAATAATCAACACCTTAAATATATGATGAACACATACAGTCTGCAATTTCACTGCACAAAAAGTGCTGTTTGACTCCATGGTACTGCAAGAGCTCAATGTTATGGAATCTGTGGCAAAGAGGATGGGCTAACGGGGTTTTTATATTGTTGTTGTTTTATTGTATTTGTATTGGATTTTATTGTATTGTTATATGTTGTATTTTATCTTGTTGTAAACCGCCCTGATCTGCGGAAGGGCGGTATAAAAATAAAACGTTTATTATTATTATTACTTTATAATTCTGGGATTTGTAGTTTGTTGTGACCCCAGAGCTTTCTGGCAGAGAATGTGAAATGTCTCACAAAACAAAAATTCCCTGAATTCAACAGCACTGAGCTGTAACAGTAAAAGCAGCCAAATTGCATTCTTTCTGCAATGTTTTCCTTCCTTGATTGGAAGCCTGTCTTGGTTCTAGCCCTTAATCATCTCATGTTAAAGCCACAATATCAAAGGCCTGTGATCTGTATCGGACAGCAGTCTGATGATCTCCTGCCAGCTGAGGAGTTCCACAGCACCTTTGCAAGCTTCTGTTTCTGAGTTGTCGATAGGAGAAAAAGTGTGCCAGAATCAAAACCAGGCCATTTGGAAGAAGTTAGGGGGGAAATAAAGCAACCTCCAGCCACAACTGAATACATCCCAGTTGTGTTTCAATGGATCTTTTCTCTTAATGATGCTCCCCCTAAAATGAATTGCTTTGTTTGCTCACATAGAAGCTTATCACACACATTACACACACACACACACACACACACACACACACCCATTATGGGCACTGGAAGGGGCCGCTCGGGGCTGCATGCAACCGAGAAAAAATGGATTTTATTGCACAGCAAATCATTCTCAAAATGGCCCCGTTCCATCCTCCAGCACCAGCCCATCCCCATTCAGTGCTGAAGTGTGTCGTTTTGCTTGGCCAGAAGTCTTCCGACCTGAAAATTTGACACGCCTCAGCACTGAATGGGGATGGCTTGACGCCGGGAGATGGAATGGGGCAATTTTGAGGATGATTTGCTGTGCAATAAAATC
>NW_024832588.1:0-877 GCF_019175285.1 Sceloporus undulatus
CGTTCTGGAAAGGCCAAAACACATCTGGACCGGAGCACAGCTTTGGCACAGCTTCTGGCCGCTGCTTAAGATGCGCGTGTCATGTGCTCCAGTCCTTAGGACTCAAGCATGGCTTTGGCATGGCTTCCGGCCTCTTAGGACGCATGCAGCATTTAAACTGCATACCTCCAAAGTGACCCAAAGCAGATTTGTTTTGGCCTGTCGGTTCAGGCCCTTAAGTCTTCTTCCTCAGATGCATTTGGAAGTAGACCTAAGTCTGTGACTGAAAGCTCATGCTGCCAGCTCCTTTCTTCTTGAGTTGAGTCTCAAAGGTGCCACAGGAGCTCTCCACAGACTATCTCACTAAAGAGCCACAAAGCCTGAGAGCCGCCTCACAGCGAGAATGGTGCGTTCGCACTTATGCCAACCTCAGCTTTGCAAGTTTACTAAGCAGCATGGAGCAGTGGTCTGAGTGGGAGACCAGGGTTCAATTCCTCCCTCGGCCCTGGAGTGACTTTGGCCAAGTCACGCTCTCTCAGCCTCAGGGGGAAGGCAAATGCTGACCAAACCTTGCCCAGAGAACCCCAGGACAGGGACGCCGTGGGTCAACTTGAAGGCCCACAGCAGCATTCATGAACCCTAAGAAGGGCGTGAAAGGCGGGTGGTCCGACGTCGCCTCATAGGTTTCAGCACGTTTTGGGGGAAGAACTGAAAGGGAAGGAGGCTCGGTTACAAAGTGTATGGAAAAGAGCCACTTTTGGCTACTTTCTGTCAAGGGCGGCTCACTTTCCCGCGAACTCAAACACAAACGGGCGGCATCCGAAGTTGTGAGATAATCCAGTTTGGCTCCGCTTGAGCGGAGACGGCTCCGTGCTATGGAATTCTGGGAATTGTAGTT
>NW_024832588.1:977-1337 GCF_019175285.1 Sceloporus undulatus
CGTTCTGGAAAGGCCAAAACACATCTGGACCGGAGCACAGCTTTGGCACAGCTTCTGGCCGCTGCTTAAGATGCGCGTGTCATGTGCTCCAGTCCTTAGGACTCAAGCATGGCTTTGGCATGGCTTCCGGCCTCTTAGGACGCATGCAGCATTTAAACTGCATACCTCCAAAGTGACCCAAAGCAGATTTGTTTTGGCCTGTCGGTTCAGGCCCTTAAGTCTTCTTCCTCAGATGCATTTGGAAGTAGACCTAAGTCTGTGACTGAAAGCTCATGCTGCCAGCTCCTTTCTTCTTGAGTTGAGTCTCAAAGGTGCCACAGGAGCTCTCCACAGACTATCTCACTAAAGAGCCACAAAGCC
>NW_024832589.1:0-1337 GCF_019175285.1 Sceloporus undulatus
AGAAGCTGGAACGGTGTCCAAAGGACAGCGACTAAAATGGTGAAGGGTCTTGAAACCATGAAGCCCTATGAGGAAAGACTTAGGGAGCTGGGGATGTTTAGCTTGGAGAAGAGATGATTAAGAGGTGATATGATAGCCCTGTTTAAATATTTGAAGGGATGTCATATTGAGGAGGGAGCAAGTTTGTTTTCTGCTGCTCCAGAGAACAGGATACAGAACAATGGATACTAGTTACAGATAAAGAGATTCTAGCTCAACATTAGGAGGCAGTTGCTGACAGTAAGAGCTGTTTGACAGTGGAATATGCTGCTGCCTTGGAGAGTGGTGTAGTCTCCTTCTTTGGCGGTCTTGAGACAGAGGCTGGATGGCCATCCGTCTCAAGGAGGGCTTGCATAGTGTTTTCCTGCATGGCAGAACGGGGTTAGATTGGATGGTCCTTGGGGTTTCCTCCAACTCTATGATTTTAGGATTACAAAAAAGGCAATAATTAAATAGCAGCAAGACTGAGAATCCACATTAGGCATCCCTTTTGCACTCTGGCACCTCCTAGCCAGTGTCTGGATGACCATCAGGATTGCCTCAATGCCCATCAGTGCCTGTTGCACATTGGGTCCATGGTGCACGAGTCACTCCACCGTCAACTATTGCACAGCGGTTATCTCGATGATGTAACGTCACAATAGCCCCTGAGGTGAAGACGAATTGCAAAAGTACTTAATTATGTTCTCCACACATGTAAGTACCATTACAAAGACCCAAGTCCCATTCCAGATTGCAGCCATATTCTTAGAACCTGGGAGCAGCCATAGAGAAGGCCCTGTCCCTCATTCTGATTAAGTGTGAAGGTGGTGGGATCCAGAGTAGTTCCTCCCCTGAGGATCACAGCGGCGTTGGATGTTTTATGAGATCAAAATCCTAACATCTGATCACCAGCGCTTAATACTGTATATGAGAAGAAATCTGTTAGGAAGGCCATGGTACCCAAGTGACCAGATATTCTAAACAGAAAGGAGGACAGGCACCGTGAAATGTAGGGCCTTCAAGAAAAAGGTAGGACAAAATGCAAGCCAAAAACCCGAAAACGGTCAGCCCCCAATTTCAAACGGATTTTTTTTTTTAATCCACGGATTCAAGTATCCATGGATTGAAAATAGTCCAAAAAATATACATTCCAAATAGCAAGTCTTCATTTTGCCATTTTATATAAGGGACACCATTTCAGTATGCCATTGTATTTAATGGGACTTGAGGATACACAGATGTTGCTATCCATAGGGGATCCTGGAACCAAACCCCAGCAAATAACAAGGAACCACAATAATAATAATAATAATAAT
>NW_024832590.1:0-1337 GCF_019175285.1 Sceloporus undulatus
GGGGGGGCCCTCGTATCCTTCCAGCTGCAGGTGGAGCCCCCCAGGATGAAGCCTGACGCCACAGCTGCCAACAACCTCCGGATGAAGTGCCAGGGCCGGCAGAACAGGGAGGAGGACCTGGAGGTCCAGTGGGACGGGTGGGGGCCCTGGAGTCCCCGCTGCCCCCGAGGGTCCATCTGTGGCCTCCAGACCTGGGTACAGCCCCCTGGGGACCTCAAGGATGACACTGCCCTCAATGACATCCGGTTCTTCTGCTGCTGCTGAGGTCAAATGAGGGCATGGGAACAGGCCTTGCAGCCAACCAAGCGGTCAAGGCAGCCTTTGGCCGACATTAAAGAATGGCTTGTTTCAGCCTGGGTTGTGGACACATGTGATTCTTCCAGAAAAACAGCCCTCACAGTTGCTGAAAAGATGTTTGCTGTAGGGCCATTATTCCCCCCCCCCCCCCAATATCTTCAATTACGTGGCTGGTTCTACCTTTGAACCATGTTTCCAGACTCACTATCACGCTGTGAGGGGGGGCAGAAGGAGAGGTCCAGCCTTTTCCCAGCGGAGGAACTCAGCTTTGAATCAGCCAGGATTTCAGGGCTCCCCATTTCACAGTCTTACAGCCAACAAATCCTTTGGGGTTTGCCAGAGGCCATGGAACCCAACCCCAGCCTCAGTGGGGGATCTTGCCACGATTCCCAGACTTTGCTCCCCCAGATGTTTTGGACTTGAGATCCCAGAACTCCTGAGAGTTGGCCAAGCTGCCTGGGGCTTCTGGGAGTTGAAGTCCAAAACACCTGGAAGACCAAAGTTTGGGAAGCACTGAGGTAGAGCATCCCTGGCAGCTAGGGCAGCCCAGCCTCTTTTTGTCTCACCTCCAGACAACTCAGGTGGGCAGTTGGTGGCAAGCAGGGGAGGGGTGGGTTGGTGGGCTGGTGGGCAAGAGGAATGGGGAACTTTCCCGACCCCATTCTGGGCTACAAGCAGCCACAGGCGGAAAGCCCCATGAAGTCACTGCGGAGGAGGAGGAGGGAAGGGCCTTTGGGCCTCTGCAGACATGAGTCACTTGGTCACCTTTTGAGAAGTGAAAGTAGACCAGGGGGGGGGTGCTTCCGGGCTCCTGCCTCCAGAAAAGTCTGGGCAGGCGATGCAAACCCCTGTGTTTCCCCAGAGGAAGGTCTGGCTGAATTCCAGGGGACTTCCCACCCTACATCCCACACCAAGCACCCAGAGCTTCCAAGAGGCTCAGGGCCGTGATGCCCGCTGTTTTGTCCCGAGAGCGATGCTATGGACTTTGGGTGTAGTAAGGCCTCTGGCTCTCAGGAACACAGCCTGAACAAAAGACTTGT
>NW_024832591.1:0-1337 GCF_019175285.1 Sceloporus undulatus
CCCCCCCCCCCATGACACCACTGCCTGCAAGCATGCCCAGCCAACTGGCAGCTGCAGGATGAGCAAGGAATGCCTTGCAGCCGTTGCCCCTGTCCAGACGGCAATGACGCTAATGATATCTCTAGCTCCCTGAGGGTAAAATGAGTAAGTTTCTGGAGAAGGAGTCACCCATCTCCTGAAAGCTGTGGCTCATGGCCACTATCAGATCTGGTGCAAACAAGGAGTAGCTGTACCACCAGGGATCAGAGGCAGCAACAGTTGTACTACTGAGTCCCAAGCTGCAGCTGCTGCCTCCTCCTCCTCGTCCACCAGTGTTGTGCTTTGCTGCTTTATCTGTGGTTGTGGGATCAGTCGGGGCAGAGAGCTGAAGCTGCAAGTCAATCCCATTTTGGGAGGAAGGCAGGATATAAATCCCATAAATAAATAAATGTCAGAAGCTGGAACCTAGTGTGTGGGAGGTAAACACTGAGGGCTGTTTCTGAGGGCCAGACTTCTGAAGAAGAGTGATCAAAATACTATGACTGAGAGCAATGTGGCCCTGGAAGGGAGGAAAAGCCATGGGAGAGGTCTAGAATGAGACCTAGCCCAGGGGACTATAGCTATCAAGAGACCTAAGCAGGTGAGCAAAGGGACATGATGTCTGAGGAGCAGAGCAGTCAAGTGGCCCTTTCCGTTTTGGTGATACGCACCCTTTTTTGAGAGAGAGGAATCAGGCCTGCTTGACTGTCTATGTAAGCCCTCAGGAGAATGATCTGTCTGGATTGAGATAGGATGCTCTTTTTGTGAGCCTTGAATGGTGAATTGTTACCATTTGATCTGAATGGATTGGAAAGGAATTCTGTGAGCAGGCTGAATGAGGACATCAAAACTGGCATCCATAAAATCAAATGAAGAGAGAAACTTCCCCAATTGATGACTTCCTGAATAGTTTGAAGTGACCCCATTCTAAAATTCTTGTAGGCGATGTATTTATTTACATATCTGAGGTTCAGAATGGAGCGAAAATCTCCTCTCCAGTTAAACACTAGGAAAACACTCACTTGAGACACCAGATTTACTGCTTTGTTGTGGAGATACCGGATAGCTTTCATGACCACCAGTCTTTTCTGGGTTGACTTGGATACTGGTGACTGAGAAAAGTAGGGATGGGTGGTAGCCAGGGAGTAGGCATGGACAATAGTATCTAGAACCTAGCAATCCATGATGAATCGCTACAATGTCTGGAGAAACTGAGTTAGCCTTCCCTCCAGCACAAATGCATGGTCAGAAATTTGTCTTTCTGGGTTTGGTGTGAGAATCATAGAATCATAGAGTTGGAAGAGACCACTAGGGCCATC
>NW_024832592.1:0-715 GCF_019175285.1 Sceloporus undulatus
TCGTAAGGCCTTTGCTGCTGCTGCTGTTTATTCCATTGTCGGCCTTTTTTCCTTCCTTCCGGAATGGAGCCGAAGCTGCGGAGCTGGACTCAGGAGGGAAAGGCTGGGAAGGCTCTGGTTTGTACATATAGCTCTGTGTCTCTGAGTATATATGTGTGTTTGCCTCTGTTTTTACGGCTGGGAATGGAGCTGAGGGCTGAGGAGAGAAGAAAGGGTACATTTTGTGCAAATGCAGAATTTCTGTACACCAAAGAGTCCAGTGTGTTGAAACAACAAAAACTTTATTTCAAACACATAATCAGAAATTCAGTGTTTAAGTCAGAGCTGCCCTCCCCAAACCAAACATTTAAACCCCAAAACCTAAAACAGCACACTCGTCCAAACCTGGTCCCCACCTCCAATTCCCACAGTCTATGTCCCACAGATAACAAGGCGCCCTTTGCATTCCCACAAACTAGCCCTTTCTGTTAATACTGGTCCCCAACTTTCTTCAGCCAACATCAAACAAATTCCAAATGCTATCATTCCCATAACTATTCTAACCAGCTATAGCCAATCCCACCCCTCTGTTTAACTAACCTATTCCACCACCATGATCTCCACTCAAATTTATAAACGAAAGCAATAAGCTATAATAAAGGCAATTAAAAACTCAAAATAACAAAATATAATTGAAAAACATAAACAGGCATATGGACACACAAACCTAACACAC
>NW_024832592.1:815-1337 GCF_019175285.1 Sceloporus undulatus
GCCAATCCCACCCCTCTGTTTAACTAACCTATTCCACCACCATGATCTCCACTCAAATTTATAAACGAAAGCAATAAGCTATAATAAAGGCAATTAAAAAACTCAAAATAACAAAATATAATTGAAAAACATAAACAGGCATATGGACACACAAACCTAACACACGAAATCACAAGGACTTTTTCTTATCACCACAAGATTTAAAATATATTCTTTGTTTTCCTTGTTGATAAATATAATCTTAGTTCATTTCTGGAATTTGTGTGGCTTCTCTCCTGTGTGGACTCTCTGATGTGCCAATAGGTATGACTTGGAAGAAAAACATTTCCCACACTGCTGGCATTTGTGTGGCTTCTCTCCTGTGTGGATTCTCTGATGTGCCAATAGGTATGACTTGGAAGAAAAACATTTCAGACACTGCTGGCATTTGTGTGGCTTCTCTCCTGTGTGGACTCTCTGATGTGCCAATAGGTTTGACTTCGAAGAAAAACATTTCCCACAATCTTGGCATTTGTTTGGGTT
>NW_024832593.1:0-1337 GCF_019175285.1 Sceloporus undulatus
CTGGAACACACCAACAAACCCAAGTCAAAATGAAGATGTTTCTCCATCAAAAAAATTAAACACAAATAACATTTATGTTTTGCCAATTCCGTCCAAAAAGGGCATGTTTCCTTCACCAGCCGCCTAGAGACCCCTCTCCTTGGGACATCTTTCCAGGCCACAGTGAGACCTTGCCCTGGCCCCTGCCTTCCCTCCTCCTCCTCGACCTCTGCTCCCTCTCTAGCCCCAGAAACCCCCTTCGCCCACAGCCCTCTCCATAGCTCCCCAGCCACACACTCCCTGCCCTCATAGCCTTGCTTCCAGGGGCATTCTAGGGCCGAGGAAAGACTTTGGGGTTATTCTCACATCCTATTGGTCTAATATTTGCATGGCTCCGCCCCCAACTGTGCCCACTATTCCCCTGAACTTCAGTCCCTGTTCGTTCCATGGTTGCTGGGAGGGAGGTGGTGCATCAGCCTTGAGGGAAGGAAACAGCGCCACCGCCTGGTCATGGCATTGGAATTACAATACTGGCTGAAGAAATTACATTTTCTCCTCTCTCCCCATTGGTCCCTAATTTGCAAGGCCCCGCCCTTGGCTCCTCCCACCCCTCCCTGTCCTCTCCCCGTCTTCCATTGGGTCTCTGTCTCTGGAAGGGGGCGGGACCTCAGCCTGGAGTCTGGAAGGAAGAAGGAGGGAAGCAGCGCCACCTGGAGGCAGGGAGGCTCTGCGCAGGAGAACAAAGGCAGCTTCATGGAGATGGATTGATGATTCCCAGGAGTTCCTCTTAATGTTTAGCTGGAGCCTCTTTTCCTGTAGTTTGCCTCCATTGATCTGGGTCCTATTCTCTGGAGGACTATCTGCAAAGAGCTTTGTAAGACTCTGTTTCTGGACCCTGAATACCTGAGATTCCCACTAGATCTCTCTCTCTCCGTTCTGCTGTCGTCCGCTTTCTTCTCATACACTTGTTTTGTGCCTTTTGCCTTTCTTTAGTCATCAATATAGGTCCAACATTATTGGAATAATTTGATTCCTTTTTAATGCACATTTTCTATGTTTTTAATTGTACTGTTTTTCAGTGTTGTGAAGACACTCTGAGTCCCAGTTCTGGGAAAAGAGGGGGGTTCAAATAAATAAATAAATAAATAAATAAATAATAATAATAGAAACTGCAGGAAGAACCCAGTTTGAGACCCCTTTAACTGCCCAGGCTGTGTGCCAGGGAATTCTGGGAATTGCCGTTTGCCGTGGGACCAGAGCTGGCAGTCAAAGCCAGGGCTGGGGAGAAGTGGCTATTTGGGGGTTAATCCCTGTCCTATTCCAGAGCTAGATGTTTTTTCTTAGTCTTAAATCCTACT
>NW_024832594.1:0-1337 GCF_019175285.1 Sceloporus undulatus
TTTTTGGGTCTACAGGTTCCAGGAAGGGGCGCAATTGGCATATCAACCAATGCTAATAACAGGCACTCCTGGCCATCACATCTATCTGAACTGACATCTAGTGCAACGGATTCAGGAGCACCCCCAAACTGCAAACACAGTCCTTTAGGGGAAGTGTGACCCCATCCAGGAACGGTTGACAAACCTCCATACCAGGATTAGGATCTCCATCAAGTACCTCGGTCTTATCTGGATTCAGTTTTAATCTGTTTGTCCTCATCCAGCACATTACTGCCCCAAGACATTCATTCAGAGGGGAGATGCCTTCCTTAGTTGATGCAGAGGTCTGGCGCATGAAGACATATAGTTTGGTGTCATCAGCGTACTGATAGCACTCCACTCCATGTCTCCAGATGATCTCTTCCAGCGGTTTCATGTAGATGTTAAACAGCTTTAGTGACAGGATGATGCCCTGAGGAACGCCAAATTTAAACTCCCTTTTAAAGGAACAACTGTCCCCAAGCATCTCTGTCTGGAATCTGCTTGAGAGATAGGACCGGACCCACTGCAATGCATTGCCCCCGATCCCCAATTCCCTCAGGCTTTCCAGAACGATATTATGGTCGATGGTATTGAAAGCCACTGAGAGATCCAAAAGCTTCAACAGGGTCACACTTCATCTGTTGGTGCTCAAGCAAAGATCATCTACTAAGGCGAGTATAGCATTCTCGGCTGCGTATCCCATCTAGAAGCCAGTTTGAAATGGGTCTAGATAATCTGACTTTTCCAAGAATGCTTGGAGTTGAAGAGCAATTTCCTTCTCAATCACCTTCCTTAGAAATGGAAGATGGATCTGTATTTGTTCATGTCCAAGGGATCTAGGAAGGGCTTTTTCAGAAATGCCGAGACACTGCTTCTTTTAAGCAAGATGGAAAATAGCCCTCCCTAAGAGATGCATCTATGATACATCTCAGGTGAGTCCTAAGTGCATCTCCTCCTTGGAGGACTAGCCATGAAGGGCAAGGGTTGAGAGGGCAAGTTGTCTTCTTCATACTTCCAAGGAGCTTGTCCACATCCTCAGTACTCACAGACTCAAATTGATCCAGTATGATCTTATTCACTGAGTTACTGGACACCTCACCTATAGCCTCTACAATAATGTCTGCCTCTGGAAGAAGGGAAGGAGTACGCCCTTCCTTCCTTCCTTCCTTCCTTCCTTCTGGAATGGAGCCCAAGCTGCGGAACTGGACTCAGGAGAGAAAGGCTGGGAAGACTCTGCTTTGTACATATAGCTCTCTCTCTCTCTCTCTCTGTGTGTGTGTGTGTGTGTGTGTGTTTGCCTCACTTCTTATGGCTGG
>NW_024832595.1:0-1337 GCF_019175285.1 Sceloporus undulatus
CTACAGTCCTGGCCATGCCCCTCTCACTGCTGCCTTGCCTCTGCTGCATTCCTTGGCCCCTGGAGGAATTGGGGGAGAGAAAGGGTTGCTTCTGGCTTGGCTCAGCTCTCTGCCTGGCTGGCTGGAGGTGGAAGGAAGGAAGGAAGGAAGGAAGGAAGGAAGGAAGGAAGGAAGGAAGGTGCCAAGGGAAGAGAAGCATAATGGGACTATTGAAGCGAGGTGGGGGTATCTTGGCCCAGACTGATGTACTCACTCCCCAGGACCCATTGTAAGAGCTATCACAGCTCACTGTGATGCTTTAAATCATGGGTCCTCAAACTCCAGCCCTCCAGGTGTTTAGGACTTCATCTCCCAGAAGCCTCATCCAATCACCATCCACATGCAGATTTCCTTCCTACCTCATAATGCCCTCCCTGACAGCTTGGCCAACGATCTGAGATTCTAGGAATTGTGGATGGGGGGCAATGCGTTGCAGTGGTTCTGGTCCTCTCCTAAGTAGATTCCAGATGGAGATGCTTGGGGACAGTTGCTCCTCTAAAAGGGAGCTTAAATCTGGCGTTCCTCGGGACATCCTCCTGTCACTAATGCATTTTTTTTCTTAAACCTTAAAAACCAACTTCGAAAATTCGAGGTCACATGGGATGTAAAAGGGCAACATTACATAAAAACAGGGATGGACTCAGAAGACAGAGATACCTTCTTTGCACCAGTTCAGTCATCGAAAGGGAATCATATCACAAAGGAAGACCACTTCTGCTCCAATGTTGTTGACATAAGATATATGTGGGGACCATCATTGTTCAAAAGGCAGAGGAAGAGTCCACCCGCAACCTTCTAGATTGATCAGTGAGTTTTTCCATAAACCAAAAATCCCAAAATCAAGACTGCCAATCAGTCATATTGACCTTTCCAGTTTTCCAAGCCCTGGCAATTTCAATCCTGGCCAATGCCAACAAAAGTGCCACAATATCTTTATTGTGTAATGTCTTGTTTTCATTAATAAACGCTGAAAGCAATAAAAGTTCTGGAGAAGGGACAATCTTTCGATCAGTGATTTCTGAAACTAAGTTAACAACTGAATGCCAAAATGCAAACACACTTGGACAACCATACCACATGCGCAGGAAGGTACCTCTAGTATTACATCCTCTCCAACAGCATAGGTGGGGTTCTTAGTAAGGCGTGCAAGTTGTATGGTGTGAGGTATCATCTATGCACAACTTCAAGAATGCTTTCTTTCAATGCTGTTTAACATCTACATGAAACCGCTGCGAGAAATCATCCAGAGGCATGGGGCAGGTGCTATCAGTATCCTCATTACACCCAGAGATATCTCA
>NW_024832596.1:0-1337 GCF_019175285.1 Sceloporus undulatus
TATTTTGACCAGTAACTTGTGTATATCATTCCACTTTAGGAACTGATAGGGATTTGTAGTCCAAAAATGCCAGGAGAATATCACCCGAGGGAAGTCTGTTACTGATAGAGCTGACCAGAGATCTCCATATGAGGCAGTATATCAAACATTTCTTCTTCTTCTTCCACACTTGGTGACACTGACCTGCTCCATGCGACAGTTTTCCTCATATCTTCTGTGTGCTACTGAATGTGTTTTTCAGCATCTGGTACTTAAAGCCCTATCTAATGTACATGCTGTCCTGGTATTATTTTAATGGGAAACCGTGGTTTCTTCTGACGTGAATAGCATATGAGCCTTGAGCTCCCATGCTCTGCCCTCCTCTTTTTGCTCGCTGGAGAAGGGTTTGAAAGCATTTCCTTCCAATTATTTTTTAAAGGAATAAACAAAAGAACTTTATTGAAGATTGTCAGGATAGAAATGATCAGCAATGCATTTAGGGCAGATCTGAGGCTTCCTTCCTCCCCACGAAAGTATTAAGACTCAAACTAATTAGCTCCAGCTACTCAAGTTTAAAGAATCCTTTTGAGAAGCCACAGTGTTGTTTTTTTTATGGGTAAATTCTGGTTAAAACAAACCAAGATCTGATACCTTTGTTCCTATTTGGTTGGTTTTCCTCAAGTTGCGTTTAGGGAAATCACATTGTTCATGTTTGGATGTCACAGAGATCTGTTTAAGTCCATAGAAGGAATGACCCATCTCTTCTTCCAAGGTATGAAAAAGCAGGAGTGGAGATGGGAAACTGCCTGTGTGAGCATAAAACTTTTGTTTTTAATATTGTAAAGGTCGTATCTCTTGATATAAACCAAGGTGTGCATTGACATCTAAAGGGAGGGCTTCCTCACAGTCCCACCATCCTCACAGACATGGTTAGTAAGGATTCGGGAGAGAGCCTTATCCGTGGTGGCTCCCAAAAGATAGGACTTGGCTCCACAGAAAGTCCTGTTGGCTCCTTCCCTCCTGTCTTTCTGTGGCAGATGGAGACATTTCTATTTGGGCAGGCTTTGGGGTTTTACTATGGAGTTGCAGTGTGTGACATGGTATGCTCTCTCTCTCTCTCTAGACATATACTGTATATATACTGTATAAACTGTTTTAAATATGTTTTTGTTTTTAGTGTTTTAGTCATGTTTTCAATGCTGACGCTTAATTTCTTTATAGCTTTTGTACATTAATGTTTTAGTTGAATATTAAAAAAAATTATTGTAAGCTACCTTGTATCCCATTTTGGGAGAAAAGCAGGAATGTAAGTGCAATAAACACATTAAAGAAAGAAAATGTGGCTCATTCATGTAATG
>NW_024832597.1:0-1337 GCF_019175285.1 Sceloporus undulatus
ATAAGAAGAACGGTGGCATCTTGTTAGTGACTTATGCACATATACATTCCCCTAACAGAATAGCTGGATATTTTTGCCCAATACAGAAGCCCTCTATTCAGTGCAACCAGAGTTGTGCATTTGTTGTCATTGTTCCTATGGTGTCATTGCACATGCAAATCATGCATTGCATTCATGGATTTCACATTTGTTTGCACATATAAAGGCCCCAGTCCATAGCTATGGAGAATATGCTATAGTCCATAATGAGCTGTACATAAACTAGTTGGGTTTTTGTTTGTTTGTTTCACTGTTACACATATGTCTAGATAGTAGGCATGAATTTTAATATATATATATATATATATATATATATATATATATATATATATTAAAATCTGTCAAAGAACAAATTCATGAGGAGAAATCTGGACTGGAGTTTCTGCAAAATTTTCACAAGAGTTTCTTGTGCAGAAAACAGGACCTTTGTGCATACAAAACAACATTATCTGTGCAGAAAATGCTGTTTTCAGCACACAGAAAACCCCAACTTGTGAATTTTGTGCAGAATAAGTCCCGACTACAGCATTTTTAATACAAGAAGTAATATTTTTATGTTCTGCACAGAAAAAATGCAAATGTTGTACAGAATAAGTCCCAGACTGTGAATGTGTTGTGCAGTTTTCAAAGACTTCCAAATAGTGCAAAGAAAATTGCTAAAATTACTTGCTGCTTTCTTCAGGAACAAAATTACCAAATGATTGCATCCTTACTGAATATCAGTCTGCCTTTCCCTGATCACTCCATGCAGGATTCCACTTTTAACCAAAAAGCAAAAATCATAGGGATAATGACAAAGGTAATAAAATGCTTTATTAGAAGAAGGGTATGACTGAAAAGGCAATGTTAGAAGAAAGGTGAAAACAAGAACAGTCAAGGACTCTGCTTTGTCCTTTCTTTTCCCCCACCACTTTCTGTGAAGAGTTGTTTCCATGTGAACCAAAAACAACCAGACAGAAATCTATGACCAAAATGAACTGAGTACATTCTCTCACTTCATTCCTCATTTCACTGGAATTTTAAACAAATCTTACATCACTCTGGTAGACTGTTAAGCACCAACATCCTATTGATAGTCTCAGCTAAAGTACTCCCACTTAAGCAATTGTTGAGTGATGAATTAACAGCTATGAAAATCCCACTGATTCAATGGATCTACTCTGTTTGGTACATCCTATCCTAAGTCTCTTCCAACGAATCATAGAATCATAGAGTTGGAAGAGACCGCAAGGGCCATCCAGTCCAACCCCATTCTGCCATGCAGGAAATCCAAATCAAAGCATCCCTGACAGATGGTC
>NW_024832598.1:0-1337 GCF_019175285.1 Sceloporus undulatus
GCTCCCTTGGAACTGGCAAGAGGAAAGACCCACCGGAAGTAAAAATTGGAATCTGGGGGTCTTGCGATGGAATTCAGGACTGGGTAGTCACACCAGACCCATTCGCACTGAGATCGAACAGAGCCCCAATCCAGGATATCGCCAATCCCCTTATCAGCGCACTGGCCAACACGCTCCAAAAAGAGGAGCCAGTACGCATTCAGTTCGGCATCTCGCGCATTCACGTGCGTTCGGATTGGGCCATTCGAATGATGGTATGATCGTATTGAGCGAAATAACGTTAATTCGAACCGCCCAGTGCTGAAGTCCCCCAGTTCAAGACTCATCTGATAAGGGCCAAAGAAAGAAAGAAAGAAAGAAAGAAAGAAAGAAAGAAAGAAAGAAGTTTCTCTCTAGGCATTTTCTAGATTCTCCAGGATGATTCTATGTTATGCTTCCAGTGGAAGTTGACCACAGAGTCACACTGGAGGAACTAGAAACGCCTAGGAATCTCTAGGAATCACTAAATCCTCCAGTGCAACTCTGTGGTCAACTTTTAACAGAAGACATTTTTTTCAATAGGCTTTTCTATTATCTGTGGTTTTGCAGTTTCATTGTAAGTCCAAGAATGTATCCCTGGTAGATACAGGAGTCATATGGTACTTCCTTGACAGAGTCTATCCAGCAGAGTCTGCCCATCATGTCTTCTTATGATACGTCCAAAGTACAACCACAACAGTTTATCAATCAGCTTAGTTGTAGGTTTGATTTCCTCTTTGACCAATTCACTTGTCTGTTTGACATCCTGCCTTAGTGGTGAAATTGCATGTTCTGAAGCTAGAGGCTATGCAGATGGTAGCATAACCATTGGCAGGGCATCCCACGTCAGACAGGCTTTTGCTGAGGAGTCAGACTCAAACTACTCCTGAAGCCTTTTACCTTGAAAACCCTGTGATGAGACATTGGAATTTCACTACTCAATAAACTTTGTCTGTAGAGCAGCATGGTATGGTGGTCCATGTGTTGGACTATGACTCTTTGAGACTAGGATTCAACACAGAGAAATGTAAGGTACTGCACTTAGGGCAGAAAAATAAAATGCACAGATATAGGATGGTGGACACCTGGCTGAATGAGACTACATGTGAAAGGGATCTTGGAGTCCAAGTAGGCCACAAGTTGAACATGAGTGAACAGTGTGATGCGGCAGCTAAAAAGGCCAATGCAATTTTAGGCTGCATCAATAGAAGTATGGTGTCTAGATCAAGGGAAGTAATAGTGCCACTGTATTCTGCTTTGGTCAGGCCCCACCTGGAATGTTGTGTCCAGTTCTGGGCACCACAATTAAAAAAGGACAT
>NW_024832599.1:0-579 GCF_019175285.1 Sceloporus undulatus
TCAGGGGTCATGATTTTTGATCGCTTGGTACCCAAAATTTATATAAATCCAAACTCGATCACACAAGCCACAGGAAAAAAGGTTCCACCAAAATATTAGGAGGAACTTCCTGACAATAAGAGCTATTCAACAGTGGAATATACTCCATCAGAACATGGTGGCATCGCATTATGGTTATTATTATGATTATGATTATGATTATTAATTTCAAATTAATGGACATGGAACAATGGATGCAAGCCACAGGGACAAGAGATTCCACTTAAACCTTAGGAGGAACTTCCTGATAGTAAGAGCTCTTCAAAAGTGGAATATACTCCCTCAGAGTTTGGTGGAGTCTCTTTCTTTGGAGGTCTTTAAACAGAGGCTGGATGGCCATCTCTGGGGGGTGCTTTGAATGTCTATTCCTGCATGGCAGAAGATTGAACCGGATGGTCCTTGTGGTCTATTTCAACTCTTTGATTCAATAATTCTAAAGTGGAATCATAGCACTCTGACAGTGAATTACGAAAGGGCCCTCAGTCTTCAAAGGAAGTGAAATGGATTCAGGTTCCTTACCCACAGAGGCTACATTTCCAT
>NW_024832599.1:679-1337 GCF_019175285.1 Sceloporus undulatus
TTCTTCCATATCATCCAGCATTTCACAGATGGGGAAAGCAACACACATGTGGACAAGCAACACCAGAAGTGGGTCAAGATGGCCAAAGTTGTTAATGATAAAGATCACACAAGCGAGAAAGGGTACAGCATTTTGCTTTTGGCTCAGACTCCTGCCCCCTTCTCTCCTCCCCTCTCCCCTCTTTTGCATTGATGGGCTGTAGACTCTTTTGAACCTGGAATGCACTTTGCAACAACTTAACTGACCTGAGGAGAAAGGATAAAATGGGAGGAAGAGAGTGAAATAGGACATTTCCTAAGCCCCTGAAAAAATGAGGAGACAGAGGATTAACCAGGACTCTCTCTGCCAAATTGGGACAGTATCTTCTTCCCTTGCTTTCATGATCCAGCCCAGACACAGATGAAAATAACAGTCAGGATGGCAACTTACCAAAGAACTGTTAACCCTCGGCAGCCTCTTTCTGTTGGAGCCCAGCTCCGTCTGCTTGGCCTTTGTGTTGGCCATCAGGTGGGCAGGGGGATCCTGGTGGCCCTGCACTTTGGTCACTTCCAGCAAACAATGTCCCAATGCTTTGTACAAGGGGATCGCGATGAAGTTCCTGAGAAAAAAGGCCAGGGTAAGGCTTGGTTTAGCAAGAAACCCTGCAGCAGTCAAAGAC
>NW_024832600.1:0-1337 GCF_019175285.1 Sceloporus undulatus
TACCAATTTGAAGACAGAAGGAAAATTTCATTTAGAGGTTCAGCATTTTTTTTTGGGGGGGGAAATCCTTTTTTTTCCCCCCCCCCCCCCGATAGCTATAGCTACACACCTGGGATGCAATGAAGCTGAGGCAGTTCACAAGGCTACTCTGTAAAACTATCCATGGGAAAGAGCTAAAACATAAATTTATTTATTTATTTATTTATTTATTTATTTATTTATTTATTATTTAGAGTATTTATACCCTGCTCTTCAGCCACAAAGGCTCTCAATTTTTTTATTTTTATTTTAATTAGACAGTTCCCTGCCATCAGGCTTACAATCTAAAAAGACACGACACAAAAGGATAAGGGAATGGAGGTGGGGAAGGTATCAAGTTCATTGGTTCATCTCTCCCTCTGGGGCCATGGCCGTTGCAGATGGGTTGGAGGGAGGGCTCTTCATTTTACTTTGGGCTAGGCCTGATGGAGCTGACTTGCCTCTCTCCCTCTGAAGCCAAATGATGGTGGATGGGCTGGAGGTAGGGCTCTTCATCTTACTTTGGGCTAGGCTTGATGTAGGTAATATTGTGTTATTATTAGTCCTGCTTTCAGCAGGCAGCACAAACAGGAAACACAACAGAAAGAGAAACTCTTGCCTCTCACAAAGACATGTGATAAAAAAAAGACACAAGGATTGACTTGTAGTCAATGATTAAACAAGTCAACACATAGGTAAATCTGATTGATTTCAAGAGTCTACTCCAGTTGGGACTAACAGTAGTATTTAGGACACTGTGTCATTCATAGAATCATAGAATCATAGAGTTGGAAGGGCCATCCAGTCCAACCCCCTGCCATGCAGGAACTCTCAATCAAAGCATACCCAACGGATAGCCATCCAGCTTCTGTTTAAAGACTTTCAAGGAGGGAGATTCCATCACTCTCCAAAGAAGTGTGTTCCACTGTTGAACAGCCCTTACTGTGAGGAAGTACTGTATATGTCAGCTAAGTAAAAGATGTGAAGGAACACACAGGAGCACATGAAATCTATATTTCTCTCCCATATACAGTGAGGAATGAAAAACACTCAGTCATTTTCCTGGCCCCATGGAACTAACAACTCTCACCCAATTGTCTCTTCCTCCCACGTCTTTAAAAAGAAAGGAAGGAAGGAAAACAGACAGACAGACAGACAGAATTAACACATCATGTTCAGTTTGGCCCCATGTAATTACTGGCAGTGCTAAAATGTCCATACAAAAAGTATACTTTATTGTACAGTTTTTCTCTTCCATTTGTTTCTAGGTTCAGGAAAGTGTCAGGAGGGAGACTTCAGAAGTGTGGTTATTATATTAC
>NW_024832601.1:0-1337 GCF_019175285.1 Sceloporus undulatus
CAAAGCTGCACTCCAGTGCTTAGGAATGGAGTGTGGCTTTGGCGCGACCTCCAGACTCTTAGGAACCATGTATCATTTAAATAGCATACCTCCAAAGAGACCCGAAGCAGCTTTATTTTGGCAGTCTGTAACAGGCCCTAGACAGCTGAGTCCAGCTTCCATATTAATACCCCCCACAAATCATCTGACACGTGTCAGTGAAATACTGTGGGAAACGGGGATGGTAGACCCTCTTCACAATGTACAGAATGATAACATTGTGATTCCACTTTAACTGCGGTGACAACATCCTATAGAATCCTGGCATTTTAATCAGATGACATGTTAGAGGTCAGAAGCTGAAAATTATAAATACATCTCCCAGAATTCCATGGCAGTTTAAGTGCAATCATAGCACAATAATTGTGCAGTGCAAAGGAGTCTGGTGTCTGTCAGATACTTTTACGTTGCTGCTACTACTACTATCAAGCAAGCCTGCCAAAGTCCATTAATAAAGAAGAGAGTCTGCAAGAATGCAGTTTGCCCATGCTTTCCCCACAATAATGGAGATAATTGGACAACAGAGCATAAATGATGGGGATGTATTTCTTCGCTAATTTTCTTCTTGAAGGAACAAACAAATAATTGTAGCAAGTTTCTTTACACTGCCAGAAAGTCTTTGAAAACCATAGGTTTCTGCTGAACATTGGCTACAAAATTTCCTCCTCTATTCTGGCCAATAGATTAAAAGGGGGCTTACAACACTGGATCCAGGAGGACCAAAGCAGCATTATGCCTAGATGATAGTTAAAAGATAGCACAAGATGAGTATTAAACATAATAGAATACTATGGAAGACATCCAGATAAGACTTTGGCTTTAATACCTCTGAACATAAAAAAAGCATTTGATAGTATTAACAGGAATTTAATTGTGGAAGTCAAGGAAAGAAGATGGGAAAGGTTGGGGTGTGGGCCGGATAAATGTTATATATATTCTTAAATCATAATAAATGGGGAGAGAACAAAGTCATTTAAAGTTTAAAAAAGGAACCAGACAGAGCTGCCCTCTGTATCTGTTCTTATTTTTGATAACAGTAGATATAGTTAATAGGAAGATCAATACACCAGTAGATAGAAATTATCCTTAAAAAAACCATCTGGATGAAAACCTGAATAAAAAAATATGGAACAATTACATTCTACATGGCATCCGCTGCCAGAAGTTTCTATGCCCTAAAATGGAAAAAGAACTACTCTCAGCAATCGATGAGTGCTTAGTGAGATGATACAAAATGGTTTTCCTATTTAGAATTGTTTGAAAGATTTACAATACATAGAGAAAAAAAACTTTGGTTT
>NW_024832602.1:0-1337 GCF_019175285.1 Sceloporus undulatus
TTGGCCTGGGCCTCCTCCAGCCGTGGGGAGGCCCAGGCTGAAGTGCTGAGTGTGTCGCCGCCTCCAGGGCCTCCCCGGGGCTGGCGGAGGCCACGCAACGCTCGGCGCTTCAGCCTGGGCCTCCTCCAGCTGTGCGGAGGCCCAAGCCGAAATGCCGAGCCCAGCTCAGCAGCAAGGCCTTCTCAAGGGCAGAGGACGCTCCTTTGCCTCTGGAGAAGGCCTTGTCTGTCCTGGGAACTGAGGGAGAGTGGGACGGGACCATGCCCGCCTCCCAGAAAGCAGGATAGTCCCACCAGTTCCCGGGATATGGCAAGCCTGTGCACACCTCCAAAGTGGCTGGAAGCTGCTCCGTGGCCATGCTAACAGGGGGAAAGCCAGTCCAAAAAGGAACGGATTTAATCTGTTCCTGCCAACAGTCCATTTGGGACTGCAGAAGTGGCCCACTTTGAAAGCAGGCCATGTGGTCACCATGGTCCCAGTGCAATCAGGGCCAGAGGGGCCAGAGGTCGCTCCTTCATAGCCATCTGCTTTGGCCCATTAGAAACTTTAGGGCTATGTGAATATACACTCATTTAGGGGATCTGATACATGGTTTCAGCCCATCCAATCTCTGCAGTTCTTATTTTCAGATTGCTTTAGGCAGACAGGAATCTTTTAGGACTAAGAAGCAGGGTTGGCTGGTTTAAGCTACCTTGGTTTAAACCAAAAACACTTCTGTTTTTGTTAATTGATTATTCACACTCACTCACTCTCTCTCTCTCTCTCACACACACACACACACACAGATTTGCTAGTATTAGTATTTTCTAACCCTCTTACTGGAAGAACAATGACTGTTTGAATTTAAACTTTTTAACTTTACCAGTTTATTGAGAGTTGTTCATTGTTAGACCATTATCCAGTGTCAGTTCCTTCTTTTTAGTCACTTTGGCGCGTTACAGATGCACCAAAGGGGCGTGCTAGGGTTAGGAAGGGGCGTGGTAGGGTTGAGAAGGGGCGTCACTTCCTGACGCCCCTCAACCCTAGTACGGACCGAGTCCATACAAAATGGCAGCGCCTGTCCACATGGGGGCCGCCATTTTGACGTTGCGGACACATAGCGTCTGGACGTCGCGCAGCAGAAGTGATGCCGCAAGTGCACGACTAGCGCCTCGCAGCGCCACTTCCAGGGCCCAGAAAGAAGCGCCATTTCAGCACTTCTTTCTGGCTGCACCCGGGAACCATGCGGTTTGGCCGCTGCGGTTCCCGGACGCAGCAACCGGCGGCGGCGGCAGACCGCCCGTTTTGGGTGGTCTGTAACGTGCCTTTATTTTATAGTCCAAGAAATGCCATTCAGA
>NW_024832603.1:0-1337 GCF_019175285.1 Sceloporus undulatus
GTGTGTTCCATAAATTTGACATTTGCTAGATTTGTAAATCGAATCATTCACAATATAAAGACCACACCGGCAAAAATGATTTATTGGGGTACATTATCATAAAATCACTAGCACCTCATAGTTCCATAACCAATTGGTATTCAGTCTAATTTGTAATGATTTGTAACGTTCCCTCTTAATCCTACATTGTTTCTGTTTAAATTTTATTTAACCTAATGGGCCTAAACATTTTTTAAATGTTTACAGGCACGCACTTTTGATTACTGAGCAATTTAAACATAGAACTAACTAATTTTTTCCTAGAGCGTACATACTGCTAGCATGCATGGGCCTATCCAGAAGTGAGCATTTAGTATAAAGGGGTACAATTTTATGGACATTTCATATATACCCATACTAACATACTGTTAGCATGCATGGGCCTATCCGAAAGTGAGCATTTAGTATAAAGGGGTACAATTTTGTGGACCTTTCATACATGCCCAGAAGCACTCTTTCTGTTTTAAAAGAAATAGGAATAATACTTTGTAGCTCCCAAGAGGTACTATGGCCTTAGTCCTATAGAAGAAAAAAAACTATTACTGTTGAAAGGAAAGCATGCCAGAAATGCTCTGAAACATTTATCACACCCAAAAGATGACAACACTAACTGATAGATTCTTTCTTCTATTCAGTTCATGACTAGGGTTGCCATATCCCGCCAGGGGGCAGGACTTTCCCGGTTTGGGGCAGGTCCACACGGTCCCACCCCGGTTTGGCCCCGCCCCCGGGACACACACCACCCATGCGATGGACATCAGGCAGGGAAAGGAGCCTCGCCTCCGTTCCCTGCTTGGCCTCCTCCGCTGGCGAGGGAGGCGGCCTGGCTCTGCTCCTTGCTTCCCAGCCTCTATGGAGGCCCAAGCCTCCACAGAGGCCGGGAAAGGGAGTGGAGGCCGCCCGCGATCGCGCCGATCGCGGGCGCCCTGCTCCCTGCTTCCCAGCCTCTATGGAGGCCGGGAAAGGGAGTGGGGTCCGGGAGGAGGCTGCTTCCCACCGCGGTGATTGCCACGATGAGGAGCAGCCCTTGCATCCTTCCCGGCCTGAGAGGAGGCCGAGGCTTCCTCCCAAGCCGGGGAGGAGGAGGAGGAGCCCGCTTCCCACCGCGGTGATCGCTGCGATGACAGGCGGCCCCCGCGCTCCTTCCAGGCCTGGGAGCAGGCAGAGGCTTCCTCCCAAGCCGGTAAGGAGGAGGAGGAGGACAAGGTTTTAAAATGTAGGACCTTTAAAAAAAGGTCCTACATTTTTAAGCCTTGTCCTACATTTGTCCCGGTTTGGAGGTCCTCAGTTATGGCAAC
>NW_024832604.1:0-1337 GCF_019175285.1 Sceloporus undulatus
TGTTCTGGGTCCTAGTCTCTGGAGCAGCAGAAAACAAGCTTGCTCCATCTTCAATATGACATCCATTCAAATATTTAAACAAAGCTATCATGTCACCACTTAACCTTCTCTTCTCCAGGGTGAACATGCCCAACTCCCTACATCTCTCCTCATAGAGCCTGGTTTCCAGACCCTTCTCTATTTTGGTCACCCTCCTTTGGACAGGCAAATTACGAACAACAAAAGCGCTTATAATGCATACACTTACATTTCTTCATCCATATCTCCCTGGTAGGTGAGGGGAGCCATGCAGATGGAACACATGTTGTTCAGGAGCTTATAGCAGTCGGGGCAGTAGATACCTAGGAAGGTGGGAGAAAAGTACCTGATGATAGAATCAGAATCATAGAGTTGGAAGAGACCTCAAAGACCATCTATTCTGCCATGCAGGAACTCACAATCAAAGCATCCCTGACCGATGGCCATCCAACCTCTATTTAAAAACCTCCAAAGAAGAAGACTCCACCACTTTCTGAGGGAGTGTGTTCCACTGTCAGACAGCCCTTACTGTCAGGAAGTTCCTCCTAATGTGGGATCTCTTTTCCTGGAGCTTGCATCCATTGTTCCGGGTCCTGTTCTCTGGAGCAGCAGAAAATAAGCTTGCTACCTCCTCAATATGACATCCCTTCAAATATTTAAACAGGACTATGATATCACCTCTTAATAATCTCTTCTGGCATCTAATTCACAGAGGAGATATTACTGACAAGACCACATTTCCTTGTTAGCTCAGCAACTCTAAATGGTCCAGAAGTGGACATCTTTGGAATTCCTTCTCTAAAGAAAGTCTGAGTTTGTAAAATTTACTTTTCTTACTGCACAAATAAAGTGATATCAGAAATGCATTGTTGCTGAAATCCCAAAAGTAAAAAGATGTGCATTCTTTGTGACTACTTTAACAGCGGGTTTTGTGTGACGTCATATGAAATTGTTCCACGTAATTACACAATTTTGGGGGATATCCATGGGATAAACTCCCATCATGTGATAAACTCATAAGGGTACCATCCAGGTAACAGTGCCATCACCACCAATACTTCCATTTGCTCCAATTGTCCCAAGTTGGAATGACAGCTCATCCTACTTTAGCCATGCCTACTCTGTCACCCCATTTTTTCAGCTGCTTTTAAAATGGCCCGCTTTCTCTCTTATACTTACACTGCCTCCCTCCGCTTTATCATAAGCTTACTTTAATGGCTGCAAACTAAATTCAAAACTCCAAAGTATTTTATCCTCAATTAACTAAGCAGGGGGAGTCTTGCCCTTCCCAGTAGACTCAGGCAAAAGTAAACTGCTGT
>NW_024832605.1:0-1337 GCF_019175285.1 Sceloporus undulatus
GAAGTCATCAGAGACAGGATGCAAGTTTAGATCATAGATCAGTGGTGTTCCAATTTGCAACTTAGGTGTACACATATTTTTCCTTTCTTGGAAAATACATGATGTTTAAGTTCTTCTGCCTCTGTCATTGTTCTCCATATTAGTTGTGCATTCTTGTCCTTTTGTATGTTTTGCTGCCAACTGTGCAAACAAATTAAATACTTTTAAAGTATTTTTCATACTGTCTGCCTGCTGTAGATATCCTGAAAATTTCCAAGGGAGTCTATTATATTCATACAAATTCGGCCCCCTCCCTGCCAAAAAAAAGTAGAGGAAGGAGAAAAGCAAATCATACTTGACCACAATGAACAAGCAAATCATACTTGTCTCCCCCCAATTAAAGATACTCTTCAACTCAAACAATTGCACCCATTATTCAGAGATTTGTCAAAATTCTTATCTAGAGCCACCTGTATAAGATATACCAAAAACATAGGAGGTATACATTTTTAGAGAGTGAGGGGCTGTGCAGACTGGGATAATGGGTTTATTTTGTATCACTGTATTCTATTGTATTTTATTGCTGTATTTTACTGTTTTATTGTTATATTTTATTGTATTGTAAGCCGCCTCGATCCTGCTGGAGAGGTGGGGTAAAAATAAAATTTCTATTCTATTCTTTTCTTAAAAAGTGCCACTTTTTGCAGCTCCATTTTGTGCCCTGTAAAGGTCAGATTGTGGCCATGGCATGCTGTTGCCACGGCTTTGATCCAGCGCAACATTTTGATCCAGCGCACCCTTAGGGGTGGACTGCACAGCCCCTAAAATAGGAAAGGTTCAAACAGTACAGACTGGTATTGCAGAAGACCTTCAGTTCTGTTCATCTGAACTGAACAAGTTGCTTGCCCGTAACTGTGCTTCCTTGGTCTTCTGTGCATTCACACAATTAGATCTTGTACCTGTTCAAAAAGTTATAGAACTTAGGGCCCATTCACATTACAAAAAAAAATCGGTTCTGAAACCGATTCAATCACGTGAAGTTCCTACTCACCCCGAATCTCACACAAGCGAATCCGAGGCTTGCACACCCGTTCCGTGTTAAATGGCCCCTAGCGCGGGTCTTTTGAAATTGGCGCAAATATCGTTTCTTTTTAAAAACCCCGGGTCCTGGGAATGAGAACTTTGGCCTCGATCACGATCGAGGCAAATTGAGGGAGGGATTTAGGTCAGAGGGTGGGCAAAGGGCAAGGCATTTCCTCTCCTCATCGGAGGGGAGCGGGAGGAGGAAAGAGCCCTGGGAAGAAGGGAGCAAGGGAAGGCATTCTTTAGGAGCCTCTTTTCCCTGCATCCCCTGCCCA
>NW_024832606.1:0-1337 GCF_019175285.1 Sceloporus undulatus
TTTTTTCTAGAGCTATGTGTGGCCTACAGCGCTTGTTAAAAACAAACAAACAAAAAACACTTGAGGTCAAAATAAAGTTCTGCCCAAACATTAAAAAATGGTTTAGGATAGTGGCTATTTCAGGAGACACTAGCCTCAATGGGATTTGATACAATCCAAGACCACAACTGGTTTAGTTCCATTACAACAACAGATTTGATCAAAAAATTGACACATACATGTCCATTACAAACAAAATCTACCTCTTACTGGGGACAAATTGTTTAGAATAAAGTCTCTTGGCTGAGTCTAAGGACAACAAAAAGACCTTACCATCTTTTATTTAAAAAAAAAAGGTTCTTTCCTATGATACATTCCTCAAATGAATAATGAAAATAAGGCCCTGACTTTGCTATATTGTCTAGATATGATAATGGAGAGCCCTTAGAGATCAAGATCACTCCATCTTCTGACTGAGCATTTTGCAGTGTTACTACACAATGGTTAAGATTTTTAAATAACATTTTCGAGGCCACCCCTTTACTCCAATTAGTCTACAAGAAACGGTCTTGATTTGCCATAAGGCAAAGGTGACTTTTCTTAGACCAGGGCCTTCAATCCTAGAGACACTCTTCAGAGCTGTCTTCACAAAGGTATCAGGTAAGAGTGGGATAAACCTGCCACATTACACCTAAGTTCTGTGTCTGTTAATAAGCCTTATCATTTACCTTGACAGGTAATGGCAAAACTCCAATTCTAACCAATGGATAATTCATTATAAGTCCTGGGTTTCTCCCGTTTATACTCAGGCTTTACGAGACACACATTCCCTCTCTCTTTCACACACATACATATACAATATACATGTATATATACATACCCTAATGAAATGACAGATAAACGATCATAAACAGCATCCTCCTTGGCAATTAGGGCTGCTTCAACTATGTCATTTTCTCAAAGGCTGACCTTATGTGGGCTAAAGATTTTATGAGATCCCTCATAATCAGGTGAACATAAAATTATATCAAGACAACCTACAAAATACTCAGAATGGCTGCTTTCTCAGCTTATGCCAGGCCAGATGAAATACAATTTGACATAAGGCCACAGGCAGCCTCTATATTGTCAAGAGGCAGATTTTAAATAAAATCAAACAAATATACAAACTGCGGTCATATGGATGCCTGTTCTAAACAAAATTTGATAATTGATTGGTGATATACTCTTT
The DNA here is from genome assembly GCF_019175285.1 of Sceloporus undulatus. Classification (NCBI taxonomy): domain Eukaryota; kingdom Metazoa; phylum Chordata; class Lepidosauria; order Squamata; family Phrynosomatidae; genus Sceloporus; species Sceloporus undulatus. Next base: position 1,211 of record NW_024832606.1, read on the forward strand.
CAACAATCACGATCCAATATTGATAAAAAATTTAATGATAAGGAAAAATCATTTGCTTTTTCACATAAAAATAAAAAATAAAGTCCCTTCATCAGGGACAATCCTCCTTTCCCCCCCATAGATACTT
>NW_024832607.1:0-1337 GCF_019175285.1 Sceloporus undulatus
CTTACTGCATTGTTTTTGAGATGTAGCTTTGTTACACACTTCTTGTCCTGAATAACAATTAGTTGCAGGTAATGATACTGTAATTTTATTGTCATTGAAAACTTATCCAGTTTGCATCTCCTGGAACTGAACATAATCCACATACAATTGGGATATCCAGTCTGTAGGTTTCAGACTTAACAGTGTTTTGCAAAACAAAATGTAAGCATTTTAGGAGGGAAATGGACAGTCTCTATCCATTTGAATAATGCACATAGAAGATCCTCCACTTGTTTGAAAAATATGGACAAACACAGCAGTCAATGGAAAGAAGTGTACAATCAGAAATGCATTTGAAAAAAAAAGGTTTGTTAAGTGACTTTAAGATAACTCTCTTACGGTGATCCTTGGCAACCATATTTTGACATGTTGTTGCCTTCTTATGAGAATGAGAGATCATGGCTTGCCCAAAGTCACCCAGAAGGTTTCCAGGTATGAGAAGGGATTTGAACTCTGGTGTCTTTGAGTCCTAGTCCAACACTCAAACCATTACACTCTCCTGGCTCTCATATAGAGAACACACAAACACACATACACACCACCATCATTACTGAAAAAGTGCAATATACTTGTACAAGATTTTTCCATGCCTTAGCTCAGTCATTAATCAGAATGGAGACTGCAGCCAAGAAATCAGAGGAGAGCTAGGATTTGGAAGGGCAGCTTTGAAGTGTTAAGATATATAATTGAATACTAAAGTTAGGATGGTCCATGCCATTGTATTTCCCATTTCTTTGTATAGTTGTCAAAGCTGGACAGTGAAGAAAGCTGATAGGAAGAAAATCAATTAGTTTGAAATCTGGTGCTGGAGAAGAGATACTGTGGACTGCTAAAAAATATCTGAACTCTCCCTAGAACCTAGGTTGACTAAACAAAGAATGTTGTACTTTGGCCATATCATGAAAAGACATCACTCATTAGAAAAGACAAGAATGCTTGGTAAGGTAGAAAGCAGTAGGAAAAGACAAGACCTCATTACAGATGGGTAAACTCAATCAAGGAAACTACAGTCCAAAGATTGCAAGACTAGAGAAGGGCTGTTGATGCTAAAATGAACTGGAGGTCTCACATTCATAGGGTTGCCTTAAGTCAATGTTAACTTGATGTCAGTTAACAACAAATAATAACAATGACACACACACACGACTATGTATTTGTATGCAGTTCTGTGCCATCTTTTATGTTTGTTTAAAATTATCATGGGTTTTGCGATCAACACAAGTAGCTACCCAATGGTTTGTTTAAATGGGGAAAAAATGCATCACCAAATATGTGAATGAATGCAGAACCAGTGTACA
>NW_024832608.1:0-960 GCF_019175285.1 Sceloporus undulatus
CATTAAGTACAAAGCAAGATTAGTAGCTAAGGGATTTGCACAACAACAGCATGAGAATTATGACAAGACTTATTCTCCAACAGCTAAGCCAGAAAGTTTGAGAATGGTGTTAGCTGTAGCAGCAAGAAGGAATTTAATAGTAGAGCATTTTGATTTTGAAACAGCTTATCTAAATGCAACCTTAGATGAAGAAATTTTTATGGAACAGCCACAAGGGTTTGAGGAGAATGGAAGTCAGAAAGTTTATAGATTAAAGAAGGCTTTGTATGGTTTAAAACAAAGTGCCAGAGCTTGGAATTTGTGTATCAATGACGAGTTGGTTAAGCTAGGATACAAGAGAAGCGTAGCAGATGCTTGTGTTTACACGAAAGGAGACATAGTGTTGGTGATTTATGTGGATGACTTGTGCATGGCAGCAAAGTCAAAACAGGAAATAGAGTCAGTCAAGAGAGAATTGTCAGAAAAGTTTGTTTTGAAGGACTTAGGTTTGTTGAAGTCTTATTGAGGTATTAATGTTGAGTGGACACAAGAAGGACATTGTTTGTTAAGTCAGAGGAAGAAGATTGAGAACTTGATTGAAAAGTGTGGACTACAGAATGCTAAAATAGTTAAAGCTCCAATGACAACTGGTTTCATTTCTGAACCAACAACCAGAGATTTTGAGGACAAGACATTTTTTAGAAGCATAATAGGATCACTACAGTTCATTTCTTGCCACACTAGACCAGATATTGCTTTTGCTGTGAACACTTTATCCAGACGAGTTTGCAATCCTCAGGTTGAGGATTGGACAGCTGTGAAACATTTGTTGAGATATTTAAAAGGGACTTTAGACAAGAAGTTAATCATCAGAAGCAGTAGTGCAGATTTAGATTGTTTTGTAGATACACTGGTGCCTCGGGATACGAAATGACCGGGTTACGAAATTTCCGGGATACGAAACAGTTGGATTGGAAAAAA
>NW_024832608.1:1060-1337 GCF_019175285.1 Sceloporus undulatus
TGAGAAATCAAGCTGATCATCTGGATTGGCTAACGAAATTGGGGGGGTGGCTTTGCTTCAGAAACAAAAGCAAGCTTCCATTGATCTGCCCCCTTTGTCTGGCCTTGTGGACTGTTGAGGAAGAGTTTCTTCTGAGCTCTAACTCGTGGTTCCAGTGGAGGCTTGGACTTTTTCTGGATTTATGCCTTTGGACTTGTTCTGGCTTTGCCAGGTGCACACTTCGGATCAAGACCGGCCATCAGGAATTTCTCTACAGGTAGGTGGATGGATTTTTACC
>NW_024832609.1:0-1337 GCF_019175285.1 Sceloporus undulatus
ACTCTTGCCTGTCCATCTTGGCTTGGGAATAATTGCTCTAGCCACATGCAGGACTAAATCCTAGTCTGTATCCTATCCTTTGCTTAGTCCTAATCAGAGGAGAATCACTGAATCAGTTGGATTTACCTATAGGTTGACTCACCAGTCACTTATGGGTTCAGTGGATCTACTGTCTTCAGTTAACCCAGAGGATTCAGGCATCCTCAGACTTTTAAATGCCAGAATGCTAATTCTTCCATGCTGTGTCAGCATCACTGATGAGAATTAGACTTCCCTTTCATGCAGAGGAGGAAGAGAAGGACCTGTTTTATGCCCCATGCAGAGATGTTCAGGTTCCCGGACTGGATAAGGCCTGCATTACTTTATGGATCTCATCCACTGCCTCCCCTCATACTTCCCCTCTCTGTATGTAGACACTGGTGAAAATCATTATTTCATTTTTGCAATGAGACCATTTATCTGAGTGTAACTGCTGTGTTTATGTGTCAGTCATAGAAGGAGCATGAGGTGTGCATCTCCTGTCTTTGTTTCCTGAAACCACACACAGATTGATGCATGTACATTTGTATGCATTGTTTCTAAATGATCTATTGTCAAAATCACAATTTCTTCACATTTCCTTGTATATTTTTGAAAAAGATGCACACTGCTGAATGTGTTGCACTTGATATAACAAATATCTATAAATATATAGGTTTATGACTGAACATTGCACCCTGGATTATGCTCATTTTGGGGGAAGTGAAGACGTATGTAAATTCATTATATAAACCCAGTCAAACAAATATCTCACAAATTTCTAGTAAACACCACATACACACAGAGTCCCCACACAAAGGACTCACTGGCGCACTGTGTGTCTGGAGCCTGGAAATCTCACTTCCACCTTCTGGGCTGAATTTGGGACTTTATGCCTGCAAAGCATGGGCTCACTCTCTCAGCTGCAACCTTTCCACACAATCCTGGATGGAAACATTTCAACAAAGGTCCTCTTCCAGCTCCAGGAAAAAAGGCCTACCTTCAGTACAAGAACACTGATTTCTGCAGCTTCAGAAAGGGCTCTTCTGCAGTCCTTTATGGCTGGAGCTTCCCCGGGTCAGAGGCCGTCTCTTGAGGCGTAGAGAAGGAGGAGGAGGTCCACAGGGCTGAGGGAGGGAAGGCAATGGGGAAAAGGTCAGTGCCAATGGCCATGGAGGACAGAAGGTGACAATGCCTACGAAACTCCTCTGAGTCCCAGCCCTAGGAAAGAGTGGCAGGAGTGAGCCCAGGGGGCTGAGGGGGTCTCCTTTCCCAACGTGGGGTGGTAAGAACCGGTTCCCATGGGGCTGTGGGCCCCC
>NW_024832610.1:0-1337 GCF_019175285.1 Sceloporus undulatus
GAGGGCTCGCGCTCGGGAGGACGTCGAGAGTCGGAGGTTCGCGCCGCACCGATACCGTCCTCCAAGGCGTCGTCGAAACCATCCCGACACGCCCCTAAGTCTCCGGTGACCAAGCCATCCTCCTCGTCGAGGGCGACACCGTCGGAAGGGGCCAAACCACCTAAGGCCCATTCCAAGCGGACCACCGTCCTCCTCGACCTGCCTGAGAATCCATTCTTCCCGTCCGAGGACAAGGCGGCGACTCCAACTTCCTCCAAGAAGAGACGTCACACAGAGGCTACTGAGGCCTCCTCTCCTAAGAAATCCAAGTCCAAGTCCAAATCCGGGACTAAGGACCACCCAGCGTCGGAGCGCCCGGCTAAGTCATCTGAGCAAGCTCCTCGCAAGCATCGTTCTCCTCCCCGGGAGACCGCTGTGATGACTCCGAGACATGCGACAACGGAGCTGACTACACCGCTTCCTCGGGCCGATGACTTGGTCGCCGCCAGTCAGCCAGCCTCTCCGGTTAGAGAGCCTTCTCCACGCTCGGTCCACTCGTGCGCGGACGAGGCAGCCCCCTTCTCGGAGGTTGAAGACCCTTGGGAGATGGACGCTGACATGTTCTTCGACACTGAGACTCAGAGGTACTACATGTCAGTTCCCAAAGAAAAAGCCTTCAGGGAGTTCACCAGGCTCAACCTCCGCCCTGCGATGCCCCGGGCTGACAGGCCATCGGCTTCCCAGACTTCAGCTCCTCGCCGTCAGTCCCTAGAGTCGTCGGCACCGAATATTCCGGCTCGCATTCCATCCCGGGCCAGGGTACCTGACATCCCCCTGACTTCCGATTCCGAGTCCGACCCGGAACCCTTGTCACCACCGCGGGATCCTTCGGACGTGGAAGACGACCCATCCGACCCACCCTCACCGCAAGAGATGCACCACCCGGGCTCGTCATCGCCCACTGATGATGTTCGCGCCTTCAGTGAACACATCATCAAAATGTGTCGCACCCTAGACATCGACCCGTCTCCACCCGAGGAAGAGGCCCGCGATCCTGTCGAGCGCCGAGTCCTTGGACGCGTCCCCACCCCACCTTGCATCCCGATGCTGCCGTCCCTGCAGGCCATCGTGCAGAGATCTTGGGACACCCCGGCCTCATTGGTTGCGTCCTCGAGGAAGGTCGAGAACCTCTACAAAATTGCGCCACCGGTCTGTTCGTGGCTGACCGACCATCCTAAACCGAATTCGGCCATTGTAGAGGGGGCACAGCAAACCTTTGTGCCAAAACAAGCGACCTCCCCAGCTGACCGAGAGGCCAAGAAGATCGACGCCCTAGCGAAGAAGGCATACTCGTCTGT
>NW_024832611.1:0-1337 GCF_019175285.1 Sceloporus undulatus
GTTGACTCCACTCCACTCTTATGCCCTCTAACTGTGGGTGAAAATAACAACAACAACAACAACAACAACAATTTATTTAGATCCCGTCTTTTCCCGAAGGAAGCAAGGTGGGTTACAAGAAAGAGTAATAAAATACAATATGTGTAAAACATACATTTAAAACAATAGCCAAACCCTAACCCTCCCTCCCGCACCCCAGTTCCAATTATAAAAGTAAATTATGGGCCCAGTGCTATTCAACATCTTTATCAATGACTTGGATGACAGAATTGGGGGCATACTTTTCAAATTTGCAGATGACACCAATTTAGGGGGAGTAGCTAATACCCCAGAGGACAGGATCAAGATTCAAAATGACCTGAATAGACTAGAAAGCTGGGCCAAAGCTAACAAAATGAAATTCAACATGGAGAAATGTAAGGTACTGCATTAACGGCGGAAAAAATGAAATGCACAGATATAGGATGGGGACACCTGGATGAATGAAACTACGTGTGAAAGGGATCTGGGAGTCCAAGTAGACCACAAGTTGAACCTGAGTCAACAGTGTGATGCAGCAGCTAAAAAGGCCAATGCAATTTTAGGCTGCATCTGTAAAAGTAAAGTGTCTAATAAAGTGAAGTAATAGTGCCACTTTATTTGCTTTGGTCAGGCCCCACCTGGAATATTGTGTCCAGTTCTGGGCACCACAATTCAAAAAGGACATTGAGAAACTGGAGCGTGTCCAAAGGAGGGCAACTAAAATGGTGGAGGATTTGGAAATCACAATGGGACAGTCTCAATGCTTCAGGCAAAGAGCATCAGACTGAAGTCACAATGGGACAGTCTCAATGCTTCAGGCAAGTAGCATCAGCTGCCCTCGCTTTGCCTCTGACATCTTCCTCCTCTGCGTCTTTAACTTGGGCACCATCCACTTCATAAGGTCCTTTAATTCCTTGATGTCTTCCTCTATTCTATAAACGTCTACCTGGGATTCTTCTGCGCTGGGGCAGCTATCAAGCAACTTGCCCACTGCCAGGTCCCAGGCTGTCAGTCTTCCCCCCGATGGCCTTCCTTTCCCCAGTCTGGGGCCAGAAACCCAAATCCTCCAGTGGTGGCCTGGATGGTGTGAGCTTCAGGAGGTTTCCCAGTCTTGGGCTTGGCCCTAGTTCCTCTGAAGAAGGCACATGCTCCTCCTCCACCAGGATCTCCAGAATCACCGGGTCCCCAAGGACTCTTCTTGTTCATGGGTCTCCATTGGAGTTAAAACTGTGAGACTTTGCAATTGGTGAGATCTGGAGTCAGTCCTGTGCTCAAAAAATAAAACTCATTTGAAACAAAAGCTTTATTGATGAATC
>NW_024832612.1:0-1337 GCF_019175285.1 Sceloporus undulatus
GCTAAATGTCTGCACTGGAATAACTACAGTAATATGTATGTAAGAAGAAGGCAAACGTGAGAACTTTCCTTGTTTAAAAAATCAAATACAAAATATAAAGACCTCATCTACACTGGTACGCTCTCCACATTTCATATGTTATTTATCTACTATTAGGAGAACTGAAACAAAAGAAAGGTCAGTGGATCATATATTAACATTGGCGTAAGGGCAGAAGTTAAATGATATGAAGAATAAATTGGATCAGGAAAGAAGTTCTGCTCCTTTAAAATACACAACACTATATCAAGGAAGTCAGGTGAGATTTAAGAGACCTAGTTCTAGAACAAAAAGTTATATACTCTGGAGAGATTTAAACATAACAATCCAGCAGATGTAGTAGACATTCTAGTATTTGTAGTTGTATATACTCTGTTTTGCCTGGCTCTCTAAATAACTTAACCAGGAGGGAGTTTCTGTCGCTGTAAAGAAAAGCACAAATATGCGTCAAAGTATCTGAAAAGAGGTATAAAACAGACCTTCCCTCAAAAAGAGAAATGTGAACAGCATTTCCAAGGAACATCTCCAGTATTTTGGTAAGTCTATGAGAGGTAGGTCACTTTATTGGGAAGAGAACAGGTTCTTATTTTCCTTCATTTTACATTTCACTTGTTGCCTGGCTCTGGGAAATATTTATTAAGGCTAAAGGGTTACACCATCTTTTTACAAATGACCTCTTTGTGGATCTGAAAGGAAATTTTCAGGTTAAGAAGAAGTGGAATCCTTCTGTTCTGTGAAGAGAGAGAGAAAGATACATCTTTAAGGTACATTTTCATTTGCAGTAATCTTAGAAGAACACAGAATTTGACCAGATCATTTTTACTTGCAGGGATTAGCTTAGTTTAAAAAGGATAAAGAAATCTGCTGTAAAGTATAAACCTGAGAAAGCAATCAGCTCCTAATAAATAATCTGAAGCAATGTAAGACACACAACATGTTTCTTCAAAAAACGATTGCAAAGCATCATAAGTGAATATTCCCATCATGAAGGTGAGTCCGTAGGAAGGAAGGGAAAAGGAAAAAGGTTCCTGATTAATTTTCCTTGATGATCGACAGGTTCAAAATCCTATGGACCAAAAATACTGGTTTATCTTTTTAAGAGCGTTCCTAAAGAGGAGAATGAGATACATTATAGATGAACTTCAGAAACTTAGAAGGAGGTCTTTATGGAGTATGGATTGCGAAGGAAAACAGATACATGGTCACTTTTTCTGGCTGTTTGCTGAAATGGTTTTATTAATTTATGTGACATCTTTCTCTCTGAGAAGGTAATTGTTTCTGTTTTTAAAAAAGTCATA
>NW_024832613.1:0-1337 GCF_019175285.1 Sceloporus undulatus
GGTACCGAGACCGGTGGCCGCTTCCCTCAGATGGTGGCTCGACAGCTCCAACGTCTGCACCGGGATGCCCTTTCATCAGCCCCAGGCACAACTGACTCTGACAACCGATGCATCCCTGGAGGGATGGGGCGCCCACCTGCTCGACCTTGTCGTCAAAGACAGGTGGTCCGCACAAGACAAGCTCCTCCACATCAATGCCTTGGAGATGCTCGCAGTGGAAAAGGCCTTGAGGGCGTTCGAGTTCGCTGTCACAGGAAAGGTGGTCCTCCTGAGGACAGACAACACCACCGTGATGTATTACATCAACAAGCAAGGTGGTACCAGATCCAGGACCCTGCTCGACCTCACGCTCTGCATCTGGGACTGGTGCATCCAGAGACGAGTCCTCCTCCAGGCAATTCATCTTCCCGGGGAGGACAACGAGTTGGCAGACCGCCTCAACAGATCTCCATCGGTGTGCCACGAGTGGAGGCTCCATCCCGAGACGGTCAGTGACCTCTTCGATCGGTGGGGAACCCCCCGGATCGACCTCTTTGCGACCAGGTGGAACAGCCACTGTCCCCAGTTCTGCTCCAGGAAGCGATTGGACGGATCCCTCGGAGACGCATTCGCTTTCCTCTGGACGCGGGAGCTCCTCTACGCCTTCCCTCCGTTCCCTCTCATCATCAGAGTGGTGTCCAAAATGACAACGGACCGCTCGCATGCGATCCTGATCACCCCGTGGTGGCCGAGACAACCGTGGTTCGCATCCCTTCTCCACCTCTCCAGGAGATGCTTCCTCCGTCTCGACCCGCGTCCGGACCTGCTATCGATCCAGGACGGACGGATTCTCCACCCGGACATCGAGAGCCTGCAGCTGGTGGCCTGGAGGATCCGGCCCTGACCGCCTTGCCGGAGTCGGTGAGGACGGTGATCCTGGCTGCGAGGAAACCTTCTACCCAGTGGTCCTATGCCCTGAAATGGAGGAGATTTTGCCTCTTCCTAGACCAAAAGGGCTTGTCTTCTGCACAGGTGTCCACTCCAGTGGTGCTGGAGTTTTTGATGGCACTTTTGGATGAGGGCCTGTCCCTCACATCCATCAAGTGCTACCTGTCTGCCATCTGTGCCAAATATCAGTTCGGGGGGAGGGTTTCTTTATTCAAAGACCCCTTGGTGAAGGGGTTCCTGAAGGGTTGTGCCAACCTGTATCCTCCTATGTCGGTACCAACGCCGGCTTGGAGTCTGGAGTCGGTACTGTCCGCCCTCCAATCCAAGCCTTTTGAACCGATGGCCACAGCGGACTTGAGACTATTGACTTGGAAGACCGCTTTCCTTGTGGCCATCACCTCTGCCCGCCG
>NW_024832614.1:0-1337 GCF_019175285.1 Sceloporus undulatus
AGCCCAGTCAAAGCACCCCAGACACTTTTCCTTGGGGCGTCCTCCACTTTTGGAGCCGGGCAGCCACCCACCTCCTCCAGGCGCGCCGCCACCAGCCCGGCGTCCCAGTTTTTGGAGCCCGGCGCCGGGGAGGCCGCCCCTGCTCCTCCTCCTCCTCCGCTCTTGGGGCGCCTGGGAGCCATCGCGAAGCCCAACACAGGCCCCCTAGCCCTTCTTTGTTGACGGAAGTGAGCACCGCCAGTTGCCCTGGCAACCGCGTCCCTCGCTGCCTTCCACGCCTGCGCACGCACGGAAGCTCCGCCCCCTTGGCGCCTCCGCCGCGACGGCCTACGTCTCCATAGCAACCGCGGGGAAACGTCGGCCCCGCCTCCTCCCTGCGTCTCCATAGCAACCGCGGGGGAACGTCCGCCCCGCCCCCTCCCTGCGTCTCCATAGCAACCCTTTGCGGCCTTCAGGCCTTTTCCTACTTAAGGCGCCCCTTAGGGCTAGATTCCTCAGAGACAGAGAGAGGTCTGGCTGTTATAAGGTCGTCCTCTAGGAAGGCTGAGAGAGTGTGTCTCTTTCTTCTCCCCATTGGGCAGAGCCTCTCGGTGTCCCACTCCAGCTCTCAACTGGCACACTTGTTTGGACTCAGTTTTATTTTAAGTCCATTTTAGCCACAGTGTTTAAGAAAGAGATCCCAAGGGCCATCCAGTCCAATCACCTGCCATGCAGGAACTCTCAATCAAAGCATCCCCATTGACAGATGGCCATCCAGCCTCTGCTTAAAGACCTCCAAGGAAGGAGACTCCACTACACTCCATTGAGGGAGTGTGTCCCACTGTCCAACATCCCTTACTGTCAGGATGCTCTTCCTAATGTTGAGGTGGAATCTCCTCATTGTTCTGGGTCTTGTTCTCTGGAGCAGCAGAAAACAAGTTTGCTCCATCCTCAATATGAGAGCAACTCAAGTGTCAAGTGTTTTTTCTGCCCCCTTGAACCTCTTCCTCTGGGATAATACTTGAACCCAGAGCAGAAAGTGGGGGAGCAAAATGGAGGGAGACACAAACATATAAGCAATAATTCTTCAAATAGGGAATGTGAGAAATTTCCCACCAGAACAATCAGGATGTGTATGTGTGTGTGTTGCTTGTGTTGTGTGCCTTCCAGTCCTTTTTGACTCATCATGGCAACCCTGAGGAGAACCTATCATGGGGCTTTTTAGGAAAGATTTCTTCAGAGGAGGTTTGCCCTGGCCTTGCTCTGAGTAGGCCGAGAGAGTGTGACTTGTCCAAAGCCACCCAGTGGGTTTCATGGCGGAGCTAGGAAGCTAATATTCTCCCCACGCTCTGGCAAGG
>NW_024832615.1:0-1337 GCF_019175285.1 Sceloporus undulatus
AAGATACTGACTATCCCAACATGTATAGTACATTTAGTCACCAATGAATCATTTGGCCATGTCTCTCCTAATTTCAGAGGCAAATTTCCTTTTTAAAAAACAGTTCTGGGGAGTACTCTGGGCTTTAGGGCCACTGGGCCCACCCTCAATTTAAGTCCAGAGATATTCTTCCATATCCCCCAGCATTTCACAGATTGGGAAAGGAAGACACATGTGGACAAGCAACACCAGAAGGCGGTCCAGATGGCCAAAGTTGTTAATGCGAGGAAGGGTACAGAAGTTTGTTTTTGCTCCGACTCCTGGCAAGGGAAAGACCCTGCCCCCTTTCCTCCTCCCCTCTCCCCTCTTTTGAGTTGATGGGACGCACACTCTTTTGATCTTGGAACACGTTTTGCAGCAACTGAACTGACCTGAGGAGAAGGGGGAAAGTGGGAGGAGGAGAGTGAAATAGGACATTTTCAAAGCCCCAACCAAAAATGAGGTGACAGACGATTAACCAGGACTCTCTCTGCCAAACTGCGACAGTATGTTCTCTGCTTGCTTTCATGAGCCGGCCCAGACACAGATGAAACTAAAAGTCAGGATGGCAACTTACAAAAGAGTTGTTGTACCTCTGAAGCCTCTTTCTGTTGGAGCCCAGCTCCCTCTGCTTGTCCTTTGTGTTGGCCATCATGTGGGAAGGGGGATCCTGGTGGCCCTGCACTTCGATCACTTCCAACAAAAGACGCTCCAAAGCCGTGTCCAAGGTGTCCAAGATGAAGTTCCTGAGAAAAGAGACAAGGGTTAGGCTTAGTTTGGCTAGAAACCCTGCAGCACTCAAAGTCACTGTATCATCATGACTTCTCTTTCACAAAGAGGAGGAGCGGGAGGACCTGCTTTATGTCCCAAGTGGAGAAGCTGTAGCTCCTGGGCTGAATAAGAGCTACATTATCTTAGAGATCTGATCTATGACCTCCTCTCATCATGGCCCCCTCCCCATTTAGACACTGATCAAAATAATTATTTCATTTTTGTAGCTGATACTATTTCTCTAAGCTTAACTGCCGTTTTTGTTATGTCACTCATTGCAGGAGCATGAAGTATGCACCTCTTCCCTCTGCTTGCTAAAGCCACATAGAAGTTGAGGCATATACATTTGTGTGCATTGTTTCTGAATGGATCTATTGTCAAAATGACAATTTCTTCACTTTTCCTTGTATATTTTTTAAAAAGATGAACACTGCTGAATGTGTTGCACTTGAAATATCAAAAATCTATAAATGTATAGGTTTATGACTGAACATGGAACCTTGGATTATGCTCATTTGGGGGAAGTTAAGATGTATGTAAACTCATTT
>NW_024832616.1:0-1337 GCF_019175285.1 Sceloporus undulatus
CCCCCCCCCCAAATATTATGTTCAGGGATTATACACATTAATTTACAGGCTGAAGCATAAAATGTAGTAGGAGGTTATGAAGATGGAGGAGAGATGCCCAAACTTTAATGAGCAGAATTTTTGGATTAGGTTCAAAGGCGGGGTACAGACCGCTGCCGCCAGTAGGTCCACGGGGGAGCCGGAGCCTTCACACGGCCCGACTCCCGCGCGGACCGAAAAAGAAGCTCCAAAATGGAGCTTCTTTTTATGTCGCGTTTGCGACGTAGTGAGGCGCCAGGGGCGCACTCACTACGTCACAACGCCCGTGACGCGTACGGACGCTCAGCGTCCGATACGTAAAGATGGCGGCGCCCGTATGAACAGGGCGCCGCCATCTTGTACGTATTCAATACGTACTAGGGTTAGGGGGGTGCGGAAGCACCGCCCCTTCCTAACCCTAGTACGTATTGATGACGTACTATTTGGCGGTCTGTAAACCGCCAAAGTGTTGCAAGATAGTCTGCAAGTTATTGTTTTACCAAGTTTTGACTGAAGTAGATAACATGAAGGTAATGATTATCAACCATGTAGTTAGTATAGACTAAAAGAAAGCAATAGAGATGGGTAGATATGTCAAACCTAATCTCTTTCACGTTCTCATTATTTCACCAGCAAACTCATTCTGATGGGTTCCACACAAGCTTCTCTGCCACCACTCACAAATGCAGAAATTTGCTTGAATGTAGGTGTGCATTTATCAAATGTATACATTATTGCACACGGTCTGAATGTTTCTAGTTTGGGAGATACCACGTGTATTGACTACACTAGATGCAGTTTTGTTTTCATAGTTTTCAGATGTGTGCATATTATCACAATTTATTTTAAAGAAACACATGTTTTCGTTTCATCGAATCCACCATCAGGGCTAGAAATTTATAGATTTTCAACCTAAAGAGTACATTGGGTTCTACAAGGTTTGGGTGGTGAGAACCAATTAAGTTACTTTTTAAAGAACAATCTGATCAACAAATTTCTTCTCCATTCCTAGAAAATAACATTTGTATAGGAACACCAGAAAATGCATCAGTTGGAAGAACACAAACAGCTGAAAAGGCTTTACATAGTAATGCAGCTTCTTCACATATATTTGGCAATTATCACTTTGATATGTTGCTTGGCAAAAATTACCAGTGCTTTACAAATTCTATTTGTAATTACTTTTTGAAAGAAATGTCAGAGTTTACATCTGTAGTGCTAACTCCTTGCAGAAGTTAGCTGCTTATTTTGTTTTTCTGGAAAGAGTTCAGAGAAACCAATTCCAGTCAATCCTCCATCTAAGCCCAATGCTCTTGATT
>NW_024832617.1:0-1337 GCF_019175285.1 Sceloporus undulatus
TTTAAATTGTGGGGCCCTGAACTGGACACAGGATTATTCTAACTAAAGCAGAATAGAGTAGCACTATTACATCCCTTGATCTAGAAACTTTACTCGTATTGATGCAATCTAGAATGACATTGGCCTTTTTAGCTGGCCTGTAACTGTATTGGTTATGAGTCATGCCATGTGCTCTGACTCAATACTCTATGGCAGTCTCACAGGAAATGATGCCACTTTTCAATCAAAATATTTTTACACAAATTTAATGGAATATTTTTCAATGGCCTGATTTTCTGCTTCCACTGATTTCTTTATGGCAGTTCCCCTACAATCTCTTCTTTGCTAGCTCGTATGAGTAAGGATACAATCATTATATGGATTTGGGGGCATCCAGAAGAGTGTCATGCTCAGGTCACTCACACCAACTTTATTAATTTAACCTGAAATATTAATTTAACCTGAAATAGGGAGGCGTGAACGTAGGGCTAAATCTTGGGGTAAGACCTTCCTTTCTTAACGCTGAGGCCCAGCAGTGACACAGATGAAAATTAATAGTCAAGAACTTCAACTCACCAAAGAATTCTTGTACCTCCGCAGACTATTTCTTTTGGAGCCCAACTTCCTCCGCTTGGCCTCTGTGTCGGCCATCAGGTGGGCAGGGGTCCTGGTGGTCATGCACTTAGGTCACTTCCAGCAAGAGAGGCCCCAAAACCGTGTAGAAGGAAGCAGAGATGAAGGTCCTGAGAAAAGGGAGCAGGGTTAGGATTAACTTCGCAAGAAACCTTGCAGCACTCAAAGACACAGAGAATCCTGCTGGTGACATACGCAGGTGACATATGCCTCCTTTGGGTCAATGCAGAGGTGGGCATCCCCTTCCTCCCTCTGCACCAAACAAAGCCCCCTGGACCTAGGATAGATTCACTGCAGCTCCCCTACACAACAAATACTCCATGCCTTCTTAGTGTGGTGGGGGATTAGAGGATGGGGAATTGGAGAGGACCCTGGTTATGTCCCCATAGCTAGATGTGAAATGAGTGCTTCATAAATAAATAAATAAACAAATAATCTGCAGAAACCTCCAGACGTCCCCAGTACTTTTCCTCATCATCGGCCCAATTCCCAAGAAGGCTGCATCTGCACTATAGAAATAAGTCACTTTGAAGCTGCTTTAACCATTCAGTGCTATGGAATCCTGGGATTCTACCTTTGGGACACTTAGCCTTCTCTGCCAGAGAGCTCTCATGCTACAACAAACTAAAATTCCCAGGATTCCACAGGACGGAGCCAGGAGAGTTAAAGTGGTTTCGAACTGGATTATTTCTGTAGAGCAGATACAGCCTAAATCGGTTGTAAAA
>NW_024832618.1:0-1337 GCF_019175285.1 Sceloporus undulatus
CTCTTAAGGGCAAGAGGGCACAGCTTCTCAGAGGGGGGCAGGAAAAGCCTTTGACCTGGAGTTTGGGGGGATAGAAGAAGAGCCCCCATTTCCAGGAGAGGAAAGGTGATTGTGGGGGTCAGGCCTAGAAGGAGGAGGGAAAGGTGGCCATGGGGAGAAGGAGGAAAGGCCTCAAAGAATACTCTCTTTTGGGGGAGGTATTGGTCTATGGCATGAAGGCAATTGCCTCCCCCCCCCCACACACAAAGCAATGGCTGCCAAGGCCTTCCCTCCATCCCCCTCCTCTGACCCAGAAGGAGACCATGGAGGGACTGGTCTCTGTTGCCTGGCAGAACAACCTCACAGGGTTGTTGTTGTGATTGTGGTTGTGAGGAGAAGAGAGAGGGGCATTGGGGGGGAGAAGGAGCTCTTCACAAAAAAGAAGAAGTGAGAGGGAGGAGCTCCTTTCAGGGGTGCATTAAAGTTTTTTGTGGGGGAAGAGGCCTGTAGCCTTGTTAAGGCAAAGGTCTTGGTTTCCAGACACTTCACCATTTTAGTCGCCCTCCTGGTACAAATTTGATAAAGAAGACCCTCTACTTTTTCATAATGATGATGATGATGATGACGATAGCCCTCTGTATCTACAGATTTCTTTACCTGTGGATTGAACCATTCAAGGCTTGAAAATATAGAAAAATAATGTAAATTCCAAGAGCAATTCTTGGTTTTGCCATTTTACACAATAGACGTTGCTTTTGTTGTTGTTATTATTGTGTGTCTCCAAGTCATTTTGAATTTATGGTGACCCTAAGGCAGACCTATCACAGGGCTTTCTTTGGCAAATATCTTCAGAATAGCTTTCCTATTGCCTTTCCCTAAGGCTGAGAGAGTGTGACTTGCCCAAGGTCACCCAATGGTTTTCCATGGCGGAGCTGGGATTCCAAATCTGATCTCCAGAGACATAGTTCAGCTATGCTCAATCCACTATGCCACACTGGCTCCTATATTATGGACACCATTTCACTGGGCCATTTCATTTCATGGACTTGGCCCAGCTTTCTCATCCACGGAGATCATTTTGCAAGCCCCGCCTCCTCCATTTCCAGGCCCAGCTCCTTCTGCATGCCCTCCAACTCTCCCAGATTGGAAGGGACATTCCCCCTGATTCATCCTCTGCCTTCCCACCTTCTCAGTTGGTTTCTTCTTTCTCCTCCTGCCATTTCTCCCTTCTCTTCAGCTCACTGCCATTGCTGCAAACTGAGTCCAAAGCGTAAAGGCAGTCTGCCTCCAAGAAGACAGCTGAGGAGAAAGGAGAAGAGGGGCCCTTCCCAGAGGCTCAGGCAAAAGCAAACAGCTGC
>NW_024832619.1:0-1337 GCF_019175285.1 Sceloporus undulatus
TATGGACAGAGACTGAGGGTTCAAAATGGTTTAAATCGCTTTAGTATATTTCCTGGGTGGGGAAAGAATTGTCTGAATCCAAACTGAATGCAACAGGAGACTGATGCAAATACCTCAGACAAAAGGGATTAGCACACCGGCTCTCAGGTCTTTCTTGGCTCTGAATTCCAATCCTGTCCATAAGCCAATGTACAGCGCGATCTGAAAGCAACATTTCCAGATACAGCTCAACAATAACATAGCAGAGTATGGAAACAAATATCCAGATATAGGTTTTGGCAATGCACTGACTACTGTCCAGACTTCAAAATAACTCACAGACACAGTTGATTTCACCCAAGTCCTTGGAGGTTCTCTATCCCAAGTTGCAAAATAATACAAATATTTGCAAGCTCTCTAACTTCTATCAACTTCACCATCTCTTGTACACACAACTCCAGTCCAATCCACACCAATCTGCATGTGAGCTGTATACTGTATTGGTTGTGAGTCATCTCCTGGTGCCAGACAGCATGAAGTGACCTCTGCAGTTAGATTGCATCATGCTTTGGGCTCTGACTCAGTACTCTATGGGGCAGTCTCACAGGAAATGATGCCACTTGTCAATCAAAATATTTTTAATCATGTTTAATGGAATATTTTTTCAACAGTCCTTTGACTATCTGCTTTGACTGATTCCCTTAAGGCAGTTCCACTACAATCTCTTCTTTGCTCCTGTCAGTAGGGATACAATTGTTCCATGGATTTGGGGACATCTGCAATAGTGTCAGGCTCGGGTCACTCTCAGCTACTTTATTAATTTAATATCAAATAGGGAGGGTTCAACAAGGGCTAAATCTTGGGGGTAACACCCTCTTTTCTTAATTCTGATATTCATTCTTGACTGTGATTGTCCTTCTTTACAGAAGAACTTGTGAGTCATGAGAGAGTCCACACAAGAAAGAAGTCACATAAATGCCAGCATTGTGGAAAAAATGTTGCATGCAAGTCAGTCTTAGTCAAGCATCGGAGAGTCCACACAGGAGAGAAGCCATACAAATGCCAGCATTGTGGAAAATGTTTTTCTTTGAAGTCAAGCCTAGTGACACATCAGAGAATCCACACAAGAGAGAAGCCATATAAATGCCAGCATTGTGGGAACTGTTTTTCTTTCAAGGGAGACTTAGTGAGACATCAGAGAGTCCACACAGGAGAGAAGCCATACAAATGCCAGCATTGTGGGAAAAGTTATGCCTACAAATCAGTCCTTGTCATGCATCAGAGAATCCACACAGGAGCAAAGCCATACAAATGCCAGCATTGTGGGAAATGTTTTTCTTCGAAGTCAAACATAGTGA
>NW_024832620.1:0-1336 GCF_019175285.1 Sceloporus undulatus
CAGTGTTTCCAAACAGCAGCTTGATCATCTCCAAGTTCACAATGTGATGAGGCAAGCTGGGAAAGGGGGGGACAGCCTTTTGATGTCAACCTGGCTTCATTCACAGCTTTTTATGAGCCTGATGCATTTGCATCATGGTACAAAAGAGTTTGGCTGCATATTCAAACTTGACCTGAATATCAATACTAAATGCTAATTTGAAGCCTGTGCGTGTTCAGGTTTCCTCAGGTATGCCTGTTAAGAAAATGATATCCATATTTATTTATGTATGCATTTATTTAATTTATTTGATTTGTATCCTCCCTTTCTCTCTAAATCATGGGTCCCAAGCAGCAGCCCAAAAAACATGGGTTGTCCCCTGAGCTTGGAAACTTGGGGGTGTATAACTCCCTGATCCCCACAACCAGCACATAAAATATTCAAAGTTGTGATCATCACTTTCAGAATTGTGAATGGTCTACTAAAGGTATAAACTGGAATATTACTGGAAATGCTACATTTTCCTTCTGACCACACCCACTGTTGAAATAAGCCACCTGAGAACTATTCTGAAATTGAATTTGGCCCTTGAGGTTGAAGAGGTTCCTCATTCTTGGCTTTTACTGCATCTCACTTTTTTGCTGAGTAGATTGAAGGTGCTAATGTGTTGCATATTTTGTCTTTAATCTCAAATGCAGCAAGGGAAAGACTTCCTTCCTCAATCCCAATCAGAAAATAAATAATTCCACTTACTTGATGAAGGAATCTTGGGGCACAATCTGATTCATTCTTTGTGGATGGAGGAAAGGGGGCAATTTCTATTCTGACCAAGGAAGAGATAAACATTGTACACTGAAGAATGGAATTGTTTTTCCTTCCCTGTAATTTAAAACATAATGAAGATGGAACAACATGCTGAACAGTAACCTTTACAAGTAGTTTAGCCCTGAGTCAAGTTCAGACACTTTCAGAACTCGTGAAAATGTGCCAAGATGAGCATTGACATCCATTAATTAATTAATTAATTAATACCTTTAAGAAATGTAATTAATATTTACTATGCATACACTTGAAACATTATGATTAATAATTATGCAGAATAAAATAAAAATGCCAGGGACAGCATAATGTAATGTAAGCTAATGTAAGCTAATATAATTAATATAATGTATTTATTGAATTGTGGATTCAGGTTCATCAATTACATGAGGTTCATTTCCAAAATGACTGTTTGCATGCATGCAGTAACTTTTTAGTAATTCCTGAAAATGCAGAAATAGGGAAAGCTAATGTTGCTTGTTACTCCATATTGTTACAGTGCTTCATCCTTTGCTAGATTTTAAAATATGTTTTTTTT
>NW_024832621.1:0-1336 GCF_019175285.1 Sceloporus undulatus
CAGTGGGCAAAAAAGGGTTATCACAATTTTTAGTGAATTTATATATAGATTCAGAAAAAATCTGATCAAAGGTAACAGGGGATGCAGTGTTAACTTCAATGTGTACACAATTGATCAGACTATTTCTGCTAATCAACTGGGTGATCTGACTTATCTGAGAAGCTTCAAAGTAAAGTTCAAGTTTCAAAAGTGACAACCCTCCATATCCAGTTTTAGAATGCTTGACTGCTTTTGAGAAGCGTAGACGTTTCCCATTAAAAACTAGGTAGTCCACTAACTTGTTCCAGCATTTAAAGTATGAGTTTGGTGGTCTCAAGGGAATCGTTTGAAAAAGAAACAATAGTTTTGGCAGCATGAAAGATTTAACTAAAGCAGCATTGCCCAAAAGGGCCTCCAATGTGCCAGTTTTGATTTAATCCACTTAGTGATTAGATTATAATTGTGAGGGATAAGTTGAGAGATATCTCTTATGATGATGACTCCTAGATACGTTAGACCTGAGGGGTTGATTTGTATGTGTGTTAGTCCCTCCCAAGAGTGCTGGGTTTCAAGAGTTGCATTGAGACAGAGAATCTGAGATTTTTGATAATTTATTTGGAACCCAGAGAACCTTCCAAACAGTTTCAATACTTTATCAATCTCCTTGAAAGAATCAGGTAGTTTTTTAATGTAAAGCATCACGTCATCTGCATAAAGCCCAATTTTATGTATAGTCTTAGTGATTTCTACCCCTTCTATTGTTGTCTCTGATCAATGTTGCAAGAGGTTCCAACAGGTCCAACAGGTTCCAAGGAAGGAAACAGTTTACAGGTCTTGCTGATATGCCATGTTCTTGATTCTGATTTCACCATAACTTCTATTGTATTTGAAATGAATTCATACAGTTGCAACCAGCATATTGAGTTATCACATGTAGTTTGGCTTTTAGTGAAGTGCATATCAAATGCACTATTTTTCCTTTCTGATAGATGGTAAAATATATTTTATTTTACTGTATTCTTCTTATGGGTCACGTACGAATGTTCCTTTAGCAAGGTTATTGTCAGACAAAAAAGTTCATGAAATAATGGAGCTGTTTCCTGTTTGTTTTTATGCCATTTTATTCCCCTATGCTATTGAACATCATGATATTTCTGGAAGAGTGTTTTGGGAGTGTACTACCAATATACTTATGGTAACTTTCTCTCATTTCCATGTGATTCCAGTCAGGCTTATGGAGGTCCTGAACTAAGGCGGGTTACAGACCACCCATTTGGGGTGGGCTGTACCCGCCCCTTTCCCCGGTGTATCGGGTCCTCAGCTGCTAGAACGGCAGCCGCTGAGGCCCCGATCTGCC
>NW_024832622.1:0-1336 GCF_019175285.1 Sceloporus undulatus
CTATCCCTTACTTTGCCTGATTTACTATCACAGTTGTCCATTCTCAGGGAGACTGGAAGAAAGAAAAGAGGAGCTGAAGTAAATACTTCATTACTCTGAATTGCTAAAGTCTGTCATTTTATTTCTTTGTCTGGCTCTCAACCATATTTTATCAGTACTGACTGCAGTGGTTAAGTATTATTTCTCCATTCAGAAAGCAAACACTTTGGTTCAGGAAAGAAGAACTGGAGATGAACTGAAGCAATAAGCTGACTCCTACTTTAGGAATAGTCTGGAAAAGTAAAGGTTAGATTCTCATTTTAAAAAAATTAATATCCATTCAATTAGTCATTTATTGGAAATAAAGCAGATAATAGGTCATTGTTCTTTTCCTTCTAGATGTTCTCTTCAAACTATGCTGTTTAAGATTTGTTTGATCATATGTGAACTTCGTTCCAGCTTTGAAATTTTTTTTACAAGCTAAATCAAACAAGTTGAAAATGAGTTGGATTTTCACAAGATGTTAAAAAGTAAACCATGAATAATAAGAAAAAATCTCATGTGATGTAAGGAATAACAATTGTTGAAATGACCAAAGAAGACAGACGTGTGAAACAACAATGTCAAGGTAGGTCCAACACTTTCTTGATATGTCTTTAGTGACCGCTTTGCAGGTTTGAAAGGGATTAACCTTGTGAAGATCTCTGCCGTTGTCCCATTCTTTGAAGACGGGTGAAAGAGAATAATTACATTTATCATTTGTCAAGTTCAAGAAAGTGAATCAGAACAAAAAGTCTCATGAGGTAAGAAATATTCTTATATTGCTGCTGCTCCAAAGAGAATACATTTTTTAAAAAATCACACATTTGTGTTGATTACCAAAACCAAAGATTTGGTTACTTTTCCTGGAGTCTTTCCTCCTTGGTCTTTTCAATAATGTCAGAGGAGTCAGAGAGAGATAGAGGAATTTCATGGAAACAGCTTAGTTCCTCTGATGGAAGGAAACACTGAATGTACAAAATGGGAAAGAAGAAAAGATAAATAAGGTATGTTATATAATAATATGTAATCTAACAACATATAGCCAAAACAGCTTGCCAGGCAAGCTGTCCATATTTCTCATTTATTTCCTTCCTATTAGGGAAACGGAAAGGAAAGAAAGGTCCTGCCACTCAGACCAGTCACAGAACTTGGGATAAATTATGTGAAGGATATATGGATTACTAGGAAATACTGTAAAGAATTTATACTCCATCCACTCTGCACACAAAATATATGGTAAGGTTGGAAGCAGAAAGGTAAGAAACAGCCTTCCATTCTAGAACAGCAAGTCTGACATTTTAAAAAGAGATGGGAA
>NW_024832623.1:0-1336 GCF_019175285.1 Sceloporus undulatus
GGGGGTTGCGCACTCCCAAATCTCAAACTGTATTATTTTGCCGCAGGGTTATGCTGGTTAGAAAATTGGTGCTTATTAACTGATGACAAATTGTTAAATCTGGAGTGTTGTGATTTGAGCTATGGAATACATGCTTATTTGTGGTTTGGGAAGGACAAGGAACAAAAAGAATTTAAACACCATTTCTTTAGAAGATCCTTGAGTTGGGTATGGACTAAAATTAAAAAAATGGTATTATGTTAATCTCCCATACTGGGTCTCCCCACAAGAAGCCTTTTATAATAGAACCAAGAAAAATTCCAACAAATGGCTAAATTACGGAGACTTAATTGATAACCACCATAAAGGTACACTAACATTAAAAACTAGGAATCAATTGATTATGTTAGGATATGAGATAGATTGGTACCTATATTTGCAATTGTGTAGTAGATTTAAAAAAGACTTGGATAAGACAGGAATTATGATGATGAAGAATGAACTGGATGTTATTATAGAAGATAAAAAAGGGAAACACTTGTCAATGTATTATAAGCGGTTTAATGGAAGATATTTAGAGAATGAGACCATAAAACATACAATGGTTAGATGGGCTCAAGATATTGGGAGTCCGATTCAACTGGAGGACTGGGAAAAGTCGTGGAAGGTAACTAAAAAATTTACCGCCTGTCAAAATTACAGAGAAAATTATACAAAGATGTTTTTTAGGTGGTATATGACCCCCACAAAGATAAATAAGATATACAAAACGGGCTGTACCAAATGTTGGAAATGTGGTATCAAGGAGGGAACCTTTTTTCATATATGGTGGACGTGTGTAAAATCAGGAGAATATTGGAAAAAATATTCATATGAAGATGGTGGAAATAACAAGCATTGATATTCCACTTGATCCGTTATTATTTTTGTTAAATATGACGAACAAACTTGATAAAGCTTCAGAAAGAAAATATTATAAGATAATTCTATATATGATTACTCTAGCCAGAATATTGTTTGCACAATGTTGGAAAAAAACCGCATTGCCCTAATATAGATGTATGGTTATCTAAACTGAAAGATGTAAGAAACCTAGATTTACTAACTGCCTCTCTGCAAGATAAAAATGTAGAAGAAACGGAAGATGCATGGTATTGTGTGGATATGTACTTGAATATATGTATATAAAAGGTACTTGCCAGCAGATCTTAAATGTTTTTGTTTCAAGGTTCTTTCTTTTTCTCTTTTCTATAATGGTCAAGCGATTGTATATTGCTTTATCTTTATTTATGTATTAAGGTGAACCATACGTGGGAAATTATGTAATCCGGCATAGGGAAGGAGTCTTGGAAGAAAC
>NW_024832624.1:0-800 GCF_019175285.1 Sceloporus undulatus
CTCAGGCTGTATCTGCACTGCAGAAATATTCCAGTTTGAAATTGTGTTAACGCTCCTGGCTCCATCCTGTGGAATCCTGGGATTTGTAGTTTGTTGCGGCAGCAGAGATCCAGAGCCACTCCAAGGCAAGGCTCTCCAGGGCTCTCTTGGCTCTCCTTTGCTTGTGAATACAGTGGGCCCCTGGTATACAAGGGGGATCTGTTCCACACACACACACACACACACACACCCCGCGTATACCAAAATCCGCGTATGCTCAAGTCCATGCGTGCCGTCATTGGGGAGAAAAATCCCTCTCCTCCCCTGTCCTCGCCAACTTTTTTTCCTCCCTGCCATGGTCTGGGGAAAGACCATGTGGGGCTGTTGGAGGCCAAGAGGCCTCCAGTCCACCATCTGGCCCTTCTGCAGAGATGGCAGTGACTGAGGCAGTGGCAGCGAAGAGGAGGCAGAGGAGCAGCACCAGAGGCCTCCTGTCCAACTCGGCCTGCAGGCCCCCACTGCCACCACCATGGAAGGGCCGGGTGGTGACCCAGAGCCCTCTTGTCTAGCTTGTTTCATGTTTTTGTCTTATATACTGTTTAATTTGGTTAACTGCTATTAAGAGACCTAGCTATGAGATTCTATGATATGGGGTGCACTATAAAACTTTTAATAAATGAACAGGTATTGCAATCCAATATATTCATATTATAAGACATAACTCCAGAGAGTGTTAGCCTTTTGGATGCCAGAAGGCTCCTCTCATTCTTCAGAGCAAGAAGCAACATCTCAGCTGCCTTCTAGAAGATAAAGCAAAAAGG
>NW_024832624.1:900-1336 GCF_019175285.1 Sceloporus undulatus
CTCAGGCTGTATCTGCACTGCAGAAATATTCCAGTTTGAAATTGTGTTAACGCTCCTGGCTCCATCCTGTGGAATCCTGGGATTTGTAGTTTGTTGCGGCAGCAGAGATCCAGAGCCACTCCAAGGCAAGGCTCTCCAGGGCTCTCTTGGCTCTCCTTTGCTTGTGAATACAGTGGGCCCCTGGTATACAAGGGGGATCTGTTCCACACACACACACACACACACACACCCCGCGTATACCAAAATCCGCGTATGCTCAAGTCCATGCGTGCCGTCATTGGGGAGAAAAATCCCTCTCCTCCCCTGTCCTCGCCAACTTTTTTTCCTCCCTGCCATGGTCTGGGGAAAGACCATGTGGGGCTGTTGGAGGCCAAGAGGCCTCCAGTCCACCATCTGGCCCTTCTGCAGAGATGGCAGTGACTGAGGCAGTGGCAGC
>NW_024832625.1:0-1336 GCF_019175285.1 Sceloporus undulatus
CTGTAAATTAGGCATCCATTCCACCCAAATCTTAAATGTTCACCCTCTGGACATAACAACTGTTCATTCTCTAACATAAACCATTCTCTAATCCAAACTAAACAACAAGCAGCATAATAAAGTTTTAAGTTTGGTAAACCCAGCCCTCTTCTACTTTTGTCATCACAAAGTATTTTCCTTTTTATCCTGGCTCTTTTTTTATTCCAAATTAATTTTGAGATTTCCTTTTGCCATAGATTCAATGGTTTTTTATTGTGGATGATGGGTTTCAGGAAGGAAACTCATTTGGATCAGTGACATTTTTCCTAATAGCGATAAGTGTAATTTCCCACATTTTTCTAGGTCTTTTCTGATTTCCTTCCATGTGTCTCATAGTTATTGTGAAATGGATCTGAGTTTTTATTTGTTAAATTTATTCCTAGATATTTAACTCTCTTTCCCACTTTAAATCCACTAATTTCTTCCTGCATTTGTTCCTCCTTTTCCCCATATTTTCTGTTATTAATGTTGTTTTGTCTCTGTTTACTTTTAGGATAGGAAGATATCATTCATGCAAAGCCTCCTTGCCTTGCAGGTACAGAAAGCATATTTACAAAGTATTCATTTCAGGCAAGCTATTTGGATAAAACATAATAAAAGCCTAGACGCGCTATCTAACACATTTTCCTAACTACTCATGCAGTGATGGGATTTGTAGTCAGATACAAAGGAGCTGGCCCTCATGGCCTAGCTCCACTGGCATCGCTTTTGCCTGCTTCAGTGCAAGCACACCGCTGGTTTCCCCAAACAAACACAAAGATGGAGAGCAAAGGAAAGCATGGTTTCCCCCCAAGAGGAGAGAGGGAGAGACAAAGAACCGCATGGCTGCAAAGGGCCTTTTAAAGATTTCCCCTAGAAAGTTCTTGAATCTCGTGGTCCTACTCTCTGATTGGTCAGTTAGACCTTGCATCAGCTATGATGTCACCGCTCATTAGCATGTGATGTCAGCTCTCATTAGCATGTACCTCCCCCTAGAATAGATTAACCCTTATGGTTCAGGAGAAGTCTCCCAAATGACTGGAAAGCCCAGTCATTACACACCTATAAAACATCTTTACATAATTCTCCTTGTAGTTTTGACAAGCAGTAAATTTTTTAGTTACTCTCCAGGAGTTTTCCCAATCCTCCAATAGTATGGGACTCCCTATATCTTGTGCCCATCTTATCATTGTATGCTTGATAGTCTCATTCTCCAGATGTAGGGAAAGGGGGGAAATTTTGAGGGGGATCTCTTCTCCTGGAGTTAGCACCCTTTGCTCCATCTCCCGGTCTCCTGTGCTGGGAGGAAGGGAGAGTG
>NW_024832626.1:0-1336 GCF_019175285.1 Sceloporus undulatus
AGGGTTGGGCCTGTTCACCCTGGTGAACAGAAATTTGATGGCTTGACTTTAAATGTTTAAAGTGTTGTCACAAAG
The DNA here is from genome assembly GCF_019175285.1 of Sceloporus undulatus. Lineage (NCBI taxonomy): Eukaryota > Metazoa > Chordata > Lepidosauria > Squamata > Phrynosomatidae > Sceloporus > Sceloporus undulatus. The sequence goes on from NW_024832626.1 coordinate 76, forward strand.
ATGAGAGGGTAGGTTTGTTCTCTTCTACCTGAGCTGGCAAATGTAATATTGGAACCATTGGCAATAATATTTGAAAACTCCTGGAGAACAGGAGAGATCCCAGCCGACTGGCGGAGGGCAAACGTTGTCCCCATCTTCAAAAAGGGGAAAAAAGAGGATCCCAGCAATTATCGTCCAGTTAGTCTGACATCAGTACTAGGAAAGATTCTGGAGTAGATCATTAAACAGAGAGTCTGTGAAGATCTAGAAGGCAATGCCATAATCACAAAAAGTCAACATGGGTTTCAGAGAAAGAAGTCATGCCAGACAAACCTGATCTCTTTCTTTGATAAAACTACCAGCTTGGTAGATGAAGGGAATGCTGTGGATATAGTATATCTTGATTTCAGTAAGGCTTTTGACAAGGTTCCCCATGACATTCTTGCAAACAAGTTTGTAAAATGTGGGCTAGACAAAGTAACTGTTACATGGATTTGTAAATGGTTGACTGGGGTCCCACAGGGCTCTGTCCTAGGCCCAGTGCTATTCAACATCTTTATCAATGATCTGGATGACAGAATTGGGAGCATACTCATCAAATTTTCAGATGACACCAAATTAGGAGGAATAGCTAATACTCCAGAGGACAGGATCAAAATTCAAAATGACCTGAACAGACTAGAAAGCTGGGCCAAAGCTAACAAAATGAACTTCAACAGGGAGAAATGTAAGGTAGTGCACTTAGGGCGGAAAAATGAAATGCACAGATATAGGATGGGGGACACCTGGCTGAATGAAACTACATGTGAAAGGGATCTAGGAGTTCAGGTAGACCACAAGTTGAACATGAGTGAACAGTGTGATGCCGCAGCTAAGAAGTCCAATGTGATTTTAGGCTGCATCAATAGAAGCATAGGGTCTAGGGAAGAAATAGTGCCACTCTATTCCGCTTTGGTCAGTCCCCACCTGGAATACTGTGTCCAGGTCTTGGCACCACAATTCAAAAAAGATGTTGAGAAACTGGTGCGTGTCCAAAGGAGGGTGACTAAAATGGTGAAAGGTCTGGAAACCATGCCCTACAAAGAAAGATTTAGGGAGCTGGGTATGTTTAGCCTGGAGAAAAGAAGATTAAGAGGTGATATGAAAGCCCTGTTTAAATACTTGAAAGGATGTCATATTGAGGAGGGAGCAAGTTTGTTTTCTGCTGCTCCAGAGAATAAGACCCGGAGCAATGGATGCAAGCTACAGGAACAAAGATTCCACCTCAACATTAGGAGGAACT
>NW_024832627.1:0-1336 GCF_019175285.1 Sceloporus undulatus
ACACTAGATTACACATCTTTGGCTGAACTGGCTGGCTGTTTACTTGTAAAGCACCATGTACTCTGATGGTGCTATAGAAAGAAGAAGAAGAAAAGGAGAGGTTGTAGTGGTGATGGTGGTGGTGATGCCAGGTTGCCACTGAAGAATATAAGTGAAAGAGTAGACATACCACTTTGTCTCATACTTAACTTTAACCTCCATCTCACTTTGAACCCTTTAAAATCCACCTGAGCAGTCAAAGAAAATGTACCCTTCCTTCATAATAGAAAAGTACAACCTAACATTTCAGTTTTTAACAATATTGTTTCTTGAAGGCCTACATGTTTCATTTTGTATTATCTCTTTCATTTCAGTCCCCTCTCACTTTTCTTCTCTCACTTCCATTTCATTTTTTACTTTGATTGCAATGTAATCGTCAATTAAATGTATGGTGCAGAGAAAATTGTGAATAATGAATGGAAAAGAAATTTTAATTAAAGGAGGGCTTGACTTTGGTTATGGAGTATGTAGCTTCCAAAATTCATGAATTGAGGAAACTATACAGAATTGAATGTAGCAGCCAACTGGCCACAATGGCTTAAGAGTAACCTTATATTAGGCCTGGAATCCCAGGCTATATTTTCCTTCCTTTTGAAAAAAATATATAGAAGAGGCAACTTGGATAGTAAGAAGGTCATCCTGGCTTTGTATAAAAGTACCTCAAAACCCCTTAGAAACTTAAAATGATGGGGAATCTGAAATACAAAAGGCTTAGAAGGATGAAAGAAAGTGATCTCTAATTATAGTGGTTTCTTGGAAAGCTATCTTCAGCACCTTGCTTTCTCCTGTGTTTTCGTCCACTTTTTCCTGTTTACTTTGAGTATACTATTTCTGAAGTCCATCAACTTGAACCATTTCAAGTTGGTATAATACAGGATTTTGCTACTTTCTCATCAAGACTCTATATTTTCTAATACCATTTTCCTGCTTAGTTCTGCAGGACAAACTTTGTGATCAGTTAAGTTTTTTGGTGGCGTAACTTGACAGTATGTATGCAATAACTTTATGAGAAGAAGGTGAACAGGGCTGGGGCGATGATATGAATAAATATATAAACCCAAACAGCTATTATAGGTTTTGGTGGGTTTTTCGGGCTATGTGGCCATGTTCTAGAAGAGTTTGTTCCTGCTGTTTCACCAGCATCTGTGGCTGGCATCTTCAGAGATGTTATTCTTTTTCATAGGAACCTCTTCCTGAGCTCTCACTTATGATTTCCACTTGACCATTTGTTGCATGATACACTCCTACATGTTCTTCATTGAATGAAAGGACACAGATTCTACACATTTATGGCAGC
>NW_024832628.1:0-1336 GCF_019175285.1 Sceloporus undulatus
GTGTACAAAAACCAATTCACTTGTATTCTTTAAGCCGCAAGCTCCTCTATTGACAAAAATGGGGAGAAAAGACTTGTAGAAGGGGTGTTTTCTAGCAGCGCTGGATCTATTTGATCAAAGGGAGCATTGCTTGCCTATATATATATATATATATATATATATATATATATATATATAATTTTTATGTTGCCTTTCCCCCCAAAAAAGCTCACAAATAAAAAACATTCTGAAAGACTCTACAGTAAAAACAATTAAAAACATCAAATAAAAATAGTATAAAATTGCAAACATTAAAAGCTATAGTATACACCCTGTATAACAAACACCCCACTTAGTGCCTTACAGGATCAACATGGTCTTGTTTAGGATATCATGGTCTCTTGGATGGCTGTATTTATTTATATATTTATGGGATTTTTATCACGATTTTCTCCCAAAGTGGTGAGAGGTACCTGATCTTACTCGAGATATATTTTTCAGTGCAGTCAAGGAGGCTAAAGAAGTCACCTTAGCTTGGGTTCACTGTTTATTGTCAGGCATCACCTTGCTCATTGGCACTGCTTATTTTTTGACTGGCGTTATACATGACGCAGGCACTGCTTCACTGGGGGTGGGGAGGCGGTATTGTCTGTAACGGTGAGCTTTATCCATGTCCCTTGAGGTTGTTGTGCCCTCCTTGATGAGGACAACTCTTTCTTATACCAGGTTCACTGAAGCAGCGGAGAAGGTCAAGTAACGCTCTACCCTTAAGGGAATCTGCCATTGCAAAAATCACGTTGATGGTAAAAAAGGAGAGGAAAAATATGTGCTGATCCAGAGCACCACATGAATCCTGGTGTACACATGGAGCTCCTGTATGCAGGGGCTACCCAATGGATTTAAGTGGTAAGTGCCCAGGTCAGGCTGTATGTGAAAGGGATCTTGTTTGTAACATTGAGCTTCATTCATGTCTCAGCCAGATTTATTCAGAAGGGGGTTTGTCTTTGCCTTCCTCTGAGGCTGAAAGAGTGTGACTTGCTCAAGATTTGGAATATCAGTATGCAAAGAAATGTTATAGCACCTTTTGAGTTACAAAGATCCTACAAATCCCTTTGCATATTGATATTCCAGACTAAGATGGCTATGTCTCTGAATTCTGGAGACCAGGGTTTGAATCCCCACTCAGCCATGGACTCACTGCATGACCTTGGACAAGTCACTCTCTCTCAGCCTCAGAGGAAGGAAAAGACAACTCCCCTATGAATAAACCTTGCTGAGAAAACTCTGTTAAGCCCCATCTCTTTGTAATGATACGAGAGATGGGTCCTGGTTAGGTTACAAGGGGCAGCCCTGGGTA
>NW_024832629.1:0-684 GCF_019175285.1 Sceloporus undulatus
AATCTATGCTAGGTCCAAGGGGCTTTGTTTGGTGCAGAGGGAGGAAGAGGATGCCCACCTCTGCATCGGCCCAAAGGAGGCATATGTCACCTGCGTTTGTCACAAGCAGGATTCTGTTCTCTGTGTCTTTGAGTGCTGCAGGGTTTCTTGCCAAACCAATCCTAACCCTGGTCCCTTTTCTTAGGAACCTCATCTCGGACTCCTTGTACACAGCTTTGGGCCTCTCTTGCTGGAAGTGACCCAAGTGCAAGACCACCAGGACCCCTGCCCACCTGATGGCTGACACAGAGGCCAAGCTGAGGGAGTTGCACTCCAACAGAAAGGGGCTGTGGAGGTACAGCAACTCTTTGGTGAGTCCCCATCCTGGTTATTAGTCTCATGTGTTTCACTGCTGGGCCAGCTCATGAAAGCAAGTGGAGAACATACTCTCCCAAATTGGCAGAGACAGTCCTGGTAAATCCTCTGTCACCCCACTTTTTCAGGGGCTTTCAAAAATGTCCCGGTTTTGTTCTCCTCCTCCCACTTTCCCCTTTGTCCTCAGCTCACTTCAGTTCCTACAAAATTAGTGCCAAGGAATATTGACCCCATCAACTCAAAAGTGGGGAGAGAAGAGGAAAGCAGGGGGCAGGGACTTGTCCTTGCTAGGAGTCTGAGGCAAAAGCAAACTGCTGTGCCCTTCCCCAC
>NW_024832629.1:784-1336 GCF_019175285.1 Sceloporus undulatus
GGGATATGGGGAACGTCTCTGGATCTAAACTGTGGCCCTCAAGCCCAGTGTTCTCCAGAACTGTTTTTTAAATATGACATTTGCCACTGAAATTTGGCAACAAATGGATAAATGCACTGTCATTCTTTGGTGACTAAATGTAGTATATGTTTTGTTATAGTCAATAGCTTAATCTATCCTCAGTATCCCATTCATAGCCTAAATTATTTTGTTTATATCTTATCTTTGGTTTATATGTTATATATTGTGTATATCGAGCTAGAATAGACCCTTTCAATCAACTACTAAAGGATTCTTCAACAGTTAGGTAAATTCAGCTGATTCAATGGGTCTACTCTGGTGAGGATCAGAAGCAGTTTTGCTTATGTGAAATCGCAATACTTGTGAAACTCAGCTTATTCCACACATGGTTGTAAATCCTATGGGATCAATAGGTCTTCTTGGGCAGAGACTTACAGTATGATTCAGGCCCTTATCATGGTAATGAAAATCATTTGATGGTTCAGACTGAATAATAGTGAATCAAATATGATTGGGTGGGTTATACTTATA
>NW_024832630.1:0-1336 GCF_019175285.1 Sceloporus undulatus
TCAGTGCTTCCAAATCAGCACTAATCACTAACATGAATAATGGACAATTCTCAGAGAAGTCCAGCACTGAAAGTAAATGGAGGTTGCGTGCCAGTAGTAAACTGCACTCTTGTCTTGGTAGCTGACTTGTTTTCCCTGACAAAATACTCTTTGTAACTTCAAGAAAAGCTGAAATATTTGTAATTGTTGATCTAAAACAGTTGGAACATCAACTTTCAAAGTTCAGTTCTAGCTATACCGGCTGATTCAAAAAGAATGGGGCAAAAGTAAAGCTATTTTTATTGAGTTTTGCACCATTCTTTTTGAATCACTCTGTACTTGAAGTCAAAGGCTTTCATGGCTGGCATCCATAGTTTTTGTGGGTTTTTTTGGGCAACGTGGCCATGTTCTAGAAGAGTTTATTCCTAATGTTTCACTAGCATCTGTGGCTGGCATGTTCAGAGAATGCTGGCATGGAAGAGAGTTGGATAAACACACACACATTGTATGACCCTAGGTAGGGAGGAGTGATTTCCATGTTAATCTATGTATTGTTCTGTTCACTCCTCCCTACCTAGGATCACACTGTGTGTGTGCGCGCGCGCACACACACACACACACAACTTTCTTCCATGCCAGCATTCTCTGAAGATGTCAGCCACAGATGCTAGCAAAATGTCAGGAATAAACTCTTCTATAACATGGCCACATAGCCCAAAAAGCCCCCACAAAATCACTCTGTATTAATCATAAAAGAATATTCAAGTTTACATAAAATACAGAAAAAAGGCTTTCATTGGCCTTGCTGTAATGCCAGAATTACATTATGTTGGTGGGATGGGTGGATTCAGACTGATCCCATAATGTTCTTATAAGAGAGGCACTGAAAGCAATGTTTCTTGAAACAGCACCTCTGCATCACACAGAAACTTCTAGCAAGTTGCTGTTGCATAGAGCAACTGGTAGATCTGGATCACTGTGACAATGCAAGGGCATTAGCTTGTCTTTGCCCAACTTTAGCACCTTCATTTTGCTTCAGTGCAAAGGACCAGCCGTGTCTCTTCTAAATTAATACTTTGATAATATGATATTAATTATTTGTGACTTCTTCTGCTAGCAGTCTAATTGCAATTATAACAACAACAACAACAAGTACAAATTATTTATTTATAGGCCACCCAATCACAAGGAATCTGGACAGGTTACAGCAATATAAATACATACAGAATACAATAAAAATTCAAAATTCAAATACAATAAAAATTAAAAATTAGCCCCTTCCTGCCCCCTCACTCCCTCCAGGCTGGACGATGGCAGTTGCCAAGGAGAGAGGGCTCTTTCTCTCTCTCATTCCCTT
>NW_024832631.1:0-1336 GCF_019175285.1 Sceloporus undulatus
CTCCATGGGCTAGCCCCTCCTTATTTATCAGACCTTCTTTCTACTCATCTTCCCACTCAGGCCCTCCATTCTGGTAGTCAAGGTTGGCTCTCTCAGCCAAGGATTTTCTCTGCCCCATCTCAAATTCGCCCCTTTTCACTTGCTGCCCCCCACTCCTGGAACCTTCTTCCCCCATGTGCAATTGTCATCACTTCTTTAACCAGCTTCAAAACGGAGTTGAAGACCATCCTGTTCAGAGAAACGTTCCCAGGCATTGCGTGATTATCATTTGCTATTTGATGTTCTTTTTGTTGCCTGTTTTACTGAACCATCTCCTGTATTGCTATGTATTTTATATGTATTATCCTATTATTTCTTAGATTGTACGTCATAGGCAGGTTTTACTCTTATCTATTTATTGTTTGTGTGTACAGCACTGTGCAAATCTACAGCATAATAATAATAATAATAATAATAATAATAATAATAATAATTCAGGACGGGATATGGAGTAGAGATGCCCATGGTCACCTTAGTCGAAGATCTCTGTCTGGGCATCAACAGGGTAAGTGTGACCCTGCTGGTGCTCTTGGACATCTCAGCAGCCTTCAATACCATTGACCATGGTATCCTTCTGGAACACATGAGGGAGCTAGGAATTGGGGGCACTACGCTCCAGTGGCTCCATTCCTATCTCTCAGGTAGATTCCAGATGGTGATGCTGGGGGACAGTTGCTCCTCTAAGAGAGAGTTGACATCCAGTGTCTCGCAGGGCACCATTCTGTCCCCCATGGTATTCAACATATACATGAAGCCGCTGGGAGAGATCATCTGGAGACATGGGTCGCGGTGTTATCAGTATGCTGACGACACCCAAATATGTTTCTCTATGCCTCCGACTGCTACAGTGACTAAGGATGGTATCTCTCCTCTGAATGCCTGCCGTGAATCAGTAATGGGCTGGATGAGGGAAACAAGCTCAGGTTGAATCTAGAGAAAATGGAGGTACTTGCAATAAGAATGTTAGGTCTGGGAAAGGAAATTTGTCAACGTGTCCTGGACGGGGTCACACTTCCCCTAAAGGACGAAGTTTGAAGTTTGGGAGTACTCCTGGATCCATCTCTACAGTTGTCATTTCAAGTAGATGTGACAGCCAGAAGTGCTTGCTACCAACTTTGGTTGATATGCCAACTGCATCCCTACCTGGACCGAAATCACCTTGAAGCAGTGGTAATGCTCTGGTAATCTCTTGTCTTGATTTCTGTAATGCGCTCTACATGGGCTACCCTTGTATCAAGTTCAGAAGCTTCAACTAGTACAAAATATGGCAGCCAGTTTGGTCACCAGCTCTTCTAGG
>NW_024832632.1:0-623 GCF_019175285.1 Sceloporus undulatus
TTCCAAAACACACACGACAGCACATTTGGGCATTTCACATGGCTTTACTTAACATGGCAATCTCTTGCATCAGAGGCTTATTCCATAGCCAAAACCCTTGGGTTTAACACTTAGCATGGTTTAACATGGCTATGCATATTGAACATGTCAAGGTGGTTTCACAGTTCTTGCACCAAGTGTACTTCTCAGAAGTGTGTGTGAAGGGACTTTGGTTTTTCTTCACTGCGCATGGGTTTGTAAAAATCACAGCAATTTACACTGGCCTTGCCTCAGAACCAAAAACGCACAGAAAAGGCACTTTGGAAAGTCACACTCTCTCAGCTTCTGAAACAGTGTATGCATGCCTCTCAAGATGACCCACTCATATCTTCATCATCATCATCATCACCACCACACTATCACTGTCAAAGTAAGGGAGACTTGTTAGCATTAAAAGCACACACACACACACCCCAAAAAAACCCCACCTTGAGGCCTCTCTGGCCACTCACTCCTTCCTCTCCTCCTCCTCCTCCTCCTCCTCCTCCTCCTCCTCCTTCTCCCCTTCCTCCATTCACCTGGGGGCTGGGGCGGACGGGGCGGAGGAGGAGGGTCGCGCGCAGCTGCGCGCAGGAGGCCAAGCG
>NW_024832632.1:723-1336 GCF_019175285.1 Sceloporus undulatus
CAAAGTAAGGGAGACTTGTTAGCATTAAAAGCACACACACCCCCACCCCAAAAACTCCCCACCTTGAGGCCTCTCTGGCCACTCACTCCTTCCTCTCCTCCTTTTCCTCCTCCTCCTCCTCCTTCTTCTCCTCTCCTTCCTCCATTCACCTGGGGGCTGGGGCGGACGGGGCGGAGGAGGAGGGTCACGCGCAGCTGCGCGCAGGAGGCCAAGCGCCTCCAGCTTCGCCTCCTCCGTGCGGCCTGCTGGAGAAGAGGGGGCGGAGGAGGAGGCGGTGAGTGGCGCGGCCGCGCGGAGAGGCAAAAGCGGACGGAGCCAGCGCCTCTTGTGCGCGGGTGCGCCACCCTCCCTGCCTCCCGCCACCTTCCCCCGCCTCCTCCGCCCCCTCTTCTCCTACTCCCCGCGTGCCCGCGCGCAAGAGGCACTGGCTCCGTTCGCCTTTGCTTCTATGCTGCGGGCGTGCGGGGAGGAGGAGAAAAGGGAGCGGAGGAGGCGAGAGAAGTTGGTGCGCCCGCGCGGGGAGGCAGGGAGGGTGGCGCGCCCGCGCGCAAGAGGCGCTGGCTCCATCCGCCTTTGCCTCTATGCTGCAGGCGGGCGGGGAGGAGGGGGCGGA
>NW_024832633.1:0-1336 GCF_019175285.1 Sceloporus undulatus
GGAGAATGTCACTGGATCTAAATATGGGGTGGGCCCAGTGGCCCTCAAGCCCAGAGTGCTCCCCAGAACTGTGATTAAAAACGACATTTGCCTCTCAAATGTGGCAAGAATTCATAATTCTTTGGTGGCTAAATGTACTGTATGTGTCGGGATAGTCATTATCCTAATCCATCATCAATATCCCAGCCATTGCCTAAATTATATTGTTTATTATATTGCATATTATATTGAAAAGATTCAAGACAAACTGGATCCCAAAGGCAGTAGTATTTTCTTGCAAACAGAATTTAAAGTTTATATCCTGGACTGAATTCTGAAGAGATCAAATAATATTTGGATGCACCATGTGCTTTCCTCCCCTTTTGCTTAGTCTCTCTCTGGATGAGGGCTATTTTCTTTTCCAGGTGACCTTTGCGGATGTGGCGATATATTTCACTGAGGAAGAATGGAAACTGTTGTCGAAGAAGCAGCGACTTATGTACAGTTATATAATGATGGAGAATTATGGGAATGTGACCTCTGTGGGTAAGGACCATTTGCATTATAGACTCATAGAGTTGGAATAGACCACAAGGGCCATCCAGTTCAACCCACTTCTGCCATGCAGGAATACAGTGGTACCCTGGGATACGAATGCGCCGCATTACGAAATTTCCGGGTTACGAAAAAAATCCATTGAAAAAAACAGTTCCGGGTTACGAAGGTTATTTCGGGTTACGAAAAAATTTTTGGTGCTTTTCGGCGCTATTTCGCACGAAATCGCGGCTTTTCCCCATTAGCGCCTATGGCTTTTTCGGCTAGCGAAAGTTTCCGGGTTACGAACGCGGCGGCGGAACGAATTAATTTCGTAACCCGGGGTACCACTGTACACATTCCAAGCACCATCCAGCCTATGTTTAAAGACCTCCAAAGAAGTGGACTACACCAAACTCTAAGGGAGTATATTCCACTGTCAAAATAAAAAAGATATATAAATAAAACTTTATTTATATACCACCTTCCTGTAGATCAAAGCGATTCACAACATAGTAAGCATGTGACTGACGCTGAAGAACAGCCAGTTGGGGCTGATATTTATACTGAAATTGTTGCTTGGGGACAGAAGCAGAGCATTCAAAATTGCTTTAGGATGTTTTAATTGCTTTGGGATGTTTCCTGGGTGGGGAAAGAATTGTCTGAAACTGAAATAAATGGGTTCCTTGATGGAAATACTTCAGCCAAACAGGATTGTCACACCGGCTCTTAGTTCCTTCTTAACTCTGAATTCTGATCCCATTCACAAGCCAAGTCTGAAGCGAAACTCCCAGAACTCAACAACAACATAGCAGAATACAGA
>NW_024832634.1:0-1336 GCF_019175285.1 Sceloporus undulatus
TTATATTAATTAGCCACGTATTTCCCAAATGCTTGCTGTGTCCAAGGCATGCCATTCTCATTGCTAATGAGAGAAGACTTTCATGGCAGTTCTCTCCAGGTGACCCAGTCACACTGCAAAATGCTGAGGGCCATTGAACAAAAATGTAAAATGTATAATTAATGCAATAATTGTATAATTTTATTCCCCTTTTCATCAAAGTTGCTGTACGCAGCACATGTATTAAATTATTACTACACTGCCATATCCCCAAACGCCAGATGAATGCGAGCAAGGAAGACCTCAGTAGGCTACCCCCAGTTAAACATTTTCTTTGCAAAATAAATACAGCCTGTCGTATGAATAAGAATGAGATTAACTAAAGCCATTAATTAGGCTGACTTTTTAAAAGGGGAAACAGTATATGGAATAATTCACCATGTATAATCTAAATGTATAGCATGTTAATGCACAGCACTGTCAAATGATTTTCATTTTTTGGTTGTTGTTTTACTCTTTGTTGTTAAGAGTGCTTTGCAGTTTAAGAAAGGCACTTCTTTTGGCTGATATTTTCTTTTTGCTTCTTTTATTGATTAAACATGAACAGCAGGCAGTTTCCTTCTCTCATGCACACCCTTTTAAGAAGATGCAGTGGTGGATAATGTTATGTGGCTTTCTTGAGGTCTCATCTTCCCAGGAATTCATTTGAGATGCTGAGATTCTACCGGTACCTTGATTTGGGAGTAGAGGTCTACCTATTGGGGATTATGTGAGTCCTATCAGGTCAGGTTTCCACTGACATATAGGACAGACCGAGGGCAAGGAAGATGAGAAAGGAATACTAGGAACATAAATAATTGAAGTCATAGATGATCTCATCTCAGAACACAAATCTGTGTGAGTACCTATAAAATACTATAACTCCCACCACTGAGGATTTTACAGGTATCCTATAGATTAAAAAAAGCATCACAGACTACACAATGTCTTTTCCTGTTCCTTTTTATCCTAGTTTAGAGAACTCCTAGAAGCTTATTGGACTCATTTTTTCATCTGTTATGGGCACGGGAAGGGGTCGCACATGTATGGGAAAAAACAGATTTTACCACACAGCAAAGTGTCCTCAAAGTCTTCCAAGCGAAGCAAAGGATGCTCCTCAGCACTGAATGGGGACGGCTTGGGGCCAGGCAACAGAATGGGGCCATTTTGAGGACACTTTGCTGTGTGGTGAAATCCATTTTTTTTTTTTTGGTGACGGCGGCAGCGGCAGCGAGAACGCGCCCCAGGACTCTTTAAAAGAAGCCCAGGAACACCTCCTACCCCCGTGACGGCGGCAGCGGCGGCGAGAACGCGCCCC
>NW_024832635.1:0-718 GCF_019175285.1 Sceloporus undulatus
TTTCAGTCCAGTTACAGACAGACAGTCCATTGGTGTACATTGCTAAATACCTCACTACACTCACCGGCCCCACTTGCCATTGGAGTTATTGAATTCTCTCCCCTTTCTGGACCCTCAGCAATTGGAATCAAGATCCAGCTAGGTAATGTATTACCATTAGCAAAGCCTTACACTATTCACCACTCCCACCTTTGTTCTCCATTTTTTTTGTGTGTGTGAACACCTATATGTGTATATATGTGTGTATGCATGTATTTTGCTTTTCCGCTAAATAAAACACAAAAATCTATTTGAAATGCCTCTGCAGTTCTGTGTGCTTTCAGGCCTGGCATAGTTGGGATGAATACCAAGGTCACTGTTGCCTCAATCTCTCCTTTGAGCTAAGTATGAAATTGCCCTAAAAGCATAGCACTTGTGGGTCTCCTCCCCAGACTCCAGCATTTCGAGTGACAAAGGGCCCCTGGAATCAACCATGGAGCTAAGCAAGCTCAGGTTGGAAAAGAAACATGAGAGAAAAAGGAATTTTTGTGTTACCCTTTCCTCTCTTCATAGACATTGCTCATAATTGCTAAATGGAACCCTTAATATGTATGAAAACAAGGCTTGATTTCAAGTTCAGTTCTTAAGTTCAGTGCTCTACATGGGGCGACCTTTGAACCAAGTTCGGAGGCTTCAGTTAGTTCAAAATGAGGCACCAAATTGGTCACTGGAACATCTA
>NW_024832635.1:818-1336 GCF_019175285.1 Sceloporus undulatus
TTTCAGTCCAGTTACAGACAGACAGTCCATTGGTGTACATTGCTAAATACCTCACTACACTCACCGGCCCCACTTGCCATTGGAGTTATTGAATTCTCTCCCCTTTCTGGACCCTCAGCAATTGGAATCAAGATCCAGCTAGGTAATGTATTACCATTAGCAAAGCCTTACACTATTCACCACTCCCACCTTTGTTCTCCATTTTTTTTGTGTGTGTGAACACCTATATGTGTATATATGTGTGTATGCATGTATTTTGCTTTTCCGCTAAATAAAACACAAAAATCTATTTGAAATGCCTCTGCAGTTCTGTGTGCTTTCAGGCCTGGCATAGTTGGGATGAATACCAAGGTCACTGTTGCCTCAATCTCTCCTTTGAGCTAAGTATGAAATTGCCCTAAAAGCATAGCACTTGTGGGTCTCCTCCCCAGACTCCAGCATTTCGAGTGACAAAGGGCCCCTGGAATCAACCATGGAGCTAAGCAAGCTCAGGTTGGAAAAGAAACATGAGAGAAAAA
>NW_024832636.1:0-1336 GCF_019175285.1 Sceloporus undulatus
CGAGCAAGAGCCATCACTTCTTTAACCAGCTTCAAAACGGAGTTGAAGACCATCCTGTTCAGAGAAACATTCCCAGGCATTGCATAACTGTCACTTGCTATTTGATGTTCTTTTGCTGTCTGTTTTATAGAATCATTTCCTGTATTGCTATGTATTTTATATGTATTATCCTACTAGAAAGGCCCCTTCCCCACCACCACTCCCTTCTCCTTTTGTGTCGTGTCTTTTTAGATTGTAAGCCTGAGGGCAGGGAACCGACCAATTAAAAAGATTGTATTACAGCGCTGTGTAAATTTACAGCGCTTTATAAATGAAGGTTAATAATATCATATCACCCCATAACCTTCTCTTCTCCAGACTAAACATCCCCAGCTCCCTAAGTTGTTCCTCATAAGGCATGGTTTCAAGACCCTTCATCATTTTCTGCTGCTCTAAATCCAAAGGGTGCTCAACAATGGCTCCTTTTCATCCTGGAAAGAAGTGACCAGTGGGGTTCCACAGGGCTCTGTCCTGAGGCCAGTGTTATTCAACATCTTTATCAATGACCTGGATGACAGAATTGGGAGCATACTTACCAAATCTGCAGATAAGACCAAATTAGGAGGAATAGCTAATACCCCAGAGGACAGGACCAAAATTCAAAATGACCTGAATAGATTAGAAAGCTTGGCCAAAGCTAACAAAATGAAATTGAACATGGAAAAATGTAAGGTACTGCACTTATTGCAGAAAAATAAAATGCACAGATATAGGATGGGGAACATCTGGCTGAATAAAACTACATGTGAAAGGGATCTAGTCCAAGTAGACCACAAGTTGAACATGAGTCAACAGTGTGATGCGGCAGCTAAAAAGACCAATGCGATTTTAGGCTGCATCAATAAAAGTATAGTCTCTAGATCAGGGGTAGGCAACCTTTTTGAGCCGGGGGCCGGGATGCTGTCCCTCAGACAACTGGGGGGCTGAAGCCAAAAAATAAATAATTAAATATTTTTTTTAAAAAAAATTAAATAAATAAATAGACCAGACAAATGTAGGACAAAATTTTCAAATGGAGGACACTTTTATAAAAAAATGGAGGACACATGAAAAAATTGCTGATTTTTAAAAAAAATTTAAGATAAATGCATGTTTCTGAGGCTTCTATAGACAATTGCCCCACCATGCCCCCTCGCGCGAGAGGCCAAAGGCCCCGGCAGCAATCAGCGGCAGGACCGGGCTGGGGCCGGTCCCAAGGCCTCGCTGGGCCGCATCCGGCCCGCATTCCGCAGGTTGCCTACCCCTGCTCTAGATCAAGAGAAGTAATACTGCCACTATAATCCGCTTTGGTCAGGCC
>NW_024832637.1:0-1336 GCF_019175285.1 Sceloporus undulatus
AAAAATACTTTGATTGACAGGTGGCATCATATCCTGTGAGACTGCGATAGAGTGCTGAGTCAGAACCCAAGGCATGATGCAAGCTAACTGCAGAGGTCACTTCATGCTGTATGGCACCAGGATATGACTCACAACCAATACAGTATGGAGCTCACATGCAGATTGGTGTGGATTGGATTTGAGTTGTGTGTACAAGAGATGGTGAAGCTGGGAGGAGAGCTTGCAAATATTTGTATTATTTTGTAACTCAAGATAGATAGATTTTTAGTGTAAAAAGTGGTCAGTGCTTTGCCAATATCTATATCTGGATATTTGCTTCCGTACTCTGCTATGTTATTGTTGAGTTGCATCTGGGAGTGTCACCCTCAGATTGTGCTGGATATTGGCTTGGGAACACGATAGGAATTCAGAGCCAAGAAGGACTGAGAGCCATTGTGCTGATCCTTTTTATCTGATTTATTTGCTCCAAGCACCCATTGCATTCAATTTGGTTTCGGACCATTCTTCCCCCCGGACACATTCTAAAGCGATTTAAACCCTTTTGGACACTCGGTTTCTGCTCCCAAGCAACAATTACAGTATATATGTCTGCCCTGACTGGCTGTTCTTTGACTTCAGTCCAATTATAGACAGACAGTCTGTTAGTTTACGTGGCTAAGCACCTCAAGGCAGTCGCCAACCCCATTTGTCGCATGAGCTCCTGACTTCTCTTCCCATTTCAAACCCTCAGCAATTGGAATCAAGATCCGCCTAGGTAAAGTATTACCATTATGAAAGTCTTACATCTCTTGACCACTCCCATCTGTTATTTAGTTCTTGTGCATGTGTGTGAACACTTACGTGTGTGTGTGTGTGTGTGTGTGTGTGTGTGTGTGTATTATACTTTTTCCCTCAGTAAAACATAAAAAACTATTTCAAATGCCTTTGGAGTTCTGTGTGCTTCCAAGGCCTGGTCTAGTTAAGCTGAATCCCGAGGTCGCTCTTGCCCCAACCAAACTTTATATCTCCTTTCAGCTAAGTAACAAATTCCCCTAAAAGCATAGCACTTGCGGGTGTCCTCCCAGACTCCAGCATTCTGGGTAACAAAGGGCCTCTGGAATCAACCATGGAACTAAGCAAACTCAGGTAGGAAAAGAAACATTAGAGAACATTGCCATTGTTCTCTAAGCCATTGCAGGGCCAACAGAAGGATTTTACCCAAGACGTCTCTCCAGAGTCTCAAAAGACTGGAAGAGGGGCCAAAAAAAGCCAGGAAACTTGGTCAAGGATGGGCTGAGGAGCATTTGGAGTCAAAAAGCATTTATCTCCATGGTCCCTTCCCACAAAATCCTAGAAT
>NW_024832638.1:0-1336 GCF_019175285.1 Sceloporus undulatus
CAGAGAACAGCCAGTTTTGGGCCCAGTTTCTGGTTCTGCTTTGCCCAACCTAGGGACATCCAAATCTTAGAGGCTCCAATTCCTGTTAGTCTCAACCAGCAGGATCATTAGCCAGGGAATGTGGGAATGGACTAAAAAATTTGGAAGCAGCAGATTGAGAGGATCTTGTTAATTCTTGAGTCTATAATGGCTGAG
The DNA here is from genome assembly GCF_019175285.1 of Sceloporus undulatus. Taxonomy (NCBI): domain Eukaryota; kingdom Metazoa; phylum Chordata; class Lepidosauria; order Squamata; family Phrynosomatidae; genus Sceloporus; species Sceloporus undulatus. The sequence goes on from NW_024832638.1 coordinate 196, forward strand.
GAGCAATGATATAGCTAATGAGAAGATTCCCTTTGCCTCTGAACAGAGATGGCCCTCCCCTGGCCCCCAGAAATTTCTAGACTATGCTTTTCTGCTGGAGTGTTGGAACAGCGGGAGCTTCTAGACAAGATTTCCATAACTCACCATTGAAGATGTCATATTGAGGAGGGAGCAAGCTTGTTTTCTGCTGCTCCAGAGACTAGGACCTAGAGCAATGGATGCAAGCTCCAGGAAAAGAGATTCCACCTCAACATTAGGAGGAACTTCCTGACAGTAAGGGCTGTTCAACAGTGGTGCAAACTCCCTTGGAGTGTAGTGGAGTCTCCTTCCTTAGAGGTCTTCAAACAGAGGCTGGATGGCCATCTGTTGGGGATGCTTTGATTGTGATTTCCTGCATGGCAGGGGATTGGACTGGATGGCCCTTGCGGTCTCTTCTAACTCTACGATTCTATGATTCTATGAAAGGGGCTGAGCAGCTGTTCTGTCCTTTTGCCTTAATGGGCTTTCTGTGGTAAGAAAAAAGATAGGCAAAAAAATGGGAAAACACAAGAAGACATAAACACGGAATCTCCTGCAAACATCCATTAATGAGAAAGTGTGAGTGCACCCTAAATGTATCTGGAAACATCCAAGGAATAAAATCTGATCACAAGACTGGCCTTTCACTGACCTTCCATAATCACAAAAAGTCAACATGGGTTTCAGAGAAACAAATCATGCCAGACAAATCTGATCTCTTTCTTTGATAAAATTACTAGCTTGGTAGATGAAGGGAATGCTGTGGATATAGTATATCTTGATTTCAGTAAAGCCTTTGACAAGGTTTCCTATGACATTCTTGCAAACAAGCTTGTAAAATGTGGACTAGACAAGGCAACTGTTACGTGGATTTGTAATTGGTTGACCGGACGAACCCAAAGGGTGCTCAACAATGGCTCCTTTTCATCCTGGAGAGAAGTAATCAGTGGGGTCCCAGAGGGCTCTGTCTTGGGCCCAGTGCTATTCAACATCTTTATCAATGACTTGGAGGAAAAAATTGGGAGAATACTTATCAAATTTGCAAATGACACCAAATTAGGAGGAATAGCTAATACTCCCGAGGACAGGATCAAAATTCAAAATGACCTGAATAGACTAGAAA
>NW_024832639.1:0-1336 GCF_019175285.1 Sceloporus undulatus
CTTTGCTGTGGCTTCTGGATTTTTAGGACACATGCATCATTGAAACACCATACCTCCACTGTGACTCGAAGCAGCTTTATTTTGGCTGTCTGTAACAGGCCACAATTACTTCCCTTGATTTTGACACTATACTTCTATTGATACAGCCTAGGATCACATTGGCCTTTTTAGCTGCTGCATCACACTGTTGACACATGCTCAACTTGTGCTCTACTACCATTCCTAGTTCCCTTTCACACGTAATTTAACTGTTATAACAACTTCCTGTGGAATCTTGGAATTTCTAGTTTTAGTGAGGCACTATTGTTCTCCACTTTGTAAGGTTTCTAAATATCCAATCCTAAACTGCCAATTCTGGAATTTTGTGGGAAGGAGCCATGGAGATTAATGCCCCTAAAGGGTCCTCAGCCCATTCCTGAGCGAGTTTCCTGGCATTTGTAGCCCCTCTTCCAGCCTTTTTTGGCTCTGGAGAGGCTGTTTTAATGCTCATCCCTGGCATTTGACCCTCACTAATATCAAAAACCAGGTACCAGACCCCTTGTTCTGCCTTTCCTAATGCATTAGTTGTATATTGATGGCCCTGCCTTTCTCAAGAAATGAGCCTCAAAGTGTCCCTTTTATGCATCACACTTTGTGGGTGTGTGTCTGTGATAGAGCAATGGAGGCAATGTGAAAAACAGAAAGGCAGGAAAGAGATGGTGAAGGTGAAATGGTAAAGCAGTGCAGATGGGCAAGAGGCAGGGTTGGAGAGCGGAGGGAGAAAGGGAAGGGGATCAGGCCTCTGGGAGCCAGGAGGGGAAGGCAGGAGCAAAGCCAGGATTGCATAGCTCTGTGCGGAGAGGAAGGGACCTCTGGGAAGTGCCAGGAGAGGGGCCTTGGGGATTGGGAGGCAGCCACTAACTGGACAGATAATAATAATAGGTTTTATTTGTATTTACCTGTAAAATAGCCACAAAACAACAATAGCATCCAATTTACACACAGTAAAAAAACAAGTTGCTTAAAACTCAGTTCGGGACAAATAAAAACATCGTATAAATGCACAATTGCGATCAGAAGCGGGATTTTTCCTTAAGTTCTTTACAAGAGGTCGGGTGGGTAAGCCTGTCGGAAGGGAACAGTCTTAAGTGCTTTCTTGAAAGCATCCAAGGTGGTAATCAGACAGATCTCCTCCGGCAAGTTGTTCTATAACTTGGGGGCCATGGCTGTGTACGCTCTGTGGGAAGTTGTTCATAGCCTGACCTTTGGGTAATCTAATAGAGTCTTCCCAGATGTTCTGAGAGTGTGGTGCGGATTGTGTAGGGAGAAGCCTTCCCTCCGTGGTTGATTCCAGAGG
>NW_024832640.1:0-1336 GCF_019175285.1 Sceloporus undulatus
CTATCCAATACCATCCAGCATGGCAAGGGCACAGTGCCTGCCTTCCCCGTTTGAGCGGGGTGTGCTGCAATTCTGCTTTCACTACACAACTAATTTCTAATGGCATGTGGACATCTCTAAATTGGCCCATGCAGTTTGATCCAAGTTATTCTGTGTTCTTGGATTGTTCCATGCCACCTCTAATCTCTTCCCAAACGCCTTTTGGAAAAGAGAAAGCGGCCCTCTCTTCCCAATGAAAGGAAAAGAAGGAGGGAGCCGGTCTGTCCCTGAAGGAGGAGGAGGAGAAGTGTGGGAGCAGCCCCCAAGAAGGCCCTATTTCCATGGTTGGCTTTCTTTCTTAGATTCCTGGACGTTGGAGGAGGAGTGTTTGCGGTGGGAGCCCACAGCATTTGGGGCAGAAGCCTGGCTCCTCTTTCTTCTCGTAGTAATTACTGAGATGCCATAAAACCTAAGGAGAGCTCCTGCAGATGTTGTTGGTGGCCGCTTTTGTTTTGGCTTGGAGGGGGAGCTTTCTGCCGTTCATTCGGTCGACAGCAGCAAATGCGTTTCCACCCCTGAAGGACATACGTTCCTCTCCTTTTTTACTCCCCGCCAGTCATGAATTTCCAGAGCTTGACACTATTCCTAACCCTAGCGGCATTTTCATAAATGCTTATACCCTGTTTGTTCTACCTTAACCCCATAAGAGCAGAGGTAAGATGGTTAGAAAGAAGGGGGAGTTGTCTTATTTCATATAGACTTTGTCTCACCTAACTTTTATCTGTTTATTCTTAAAGCCATATCCTTGCTATTCCCCCCACCTTTTTTTCTTTTATAGCGTCGTATTGCTTTTTCCACTTGCGATCGTGGAAAGATGATCCGTTATTGCAAACTCCTGAACTTTCCATTTTTCCATTCCTCAGTTGTGGGGGCCCTTTCGCATTTCCAGTGTTTCGCGTACACTGTGCAAAATGCTGTTAACATGTACATGAGTTTCCTTTCATCCTTCAAAGGGGAGATATTTTGGACGGGTGTCTCTCCCCTTTTGAGGGGAAAGCCAAGTCTCCCCCAGAGAGATATAGAGAAGACCCAGACCCATGGTGCTAGAAGACAGGGTCCAGCAAATATGGACTTCATCTCTTCCACCAGGTCTAGCCTCTTCATCAGGGTTTTGATGGGATCCATTATTTCGCTGCAGGGAAGAGAAAACAAAGTGAGAGATCCAAGGCAGTGACTTTATTTGTCATTCCTAGTTCTTTTATCGTATCTAGTCTTTCAGATCGCATTGCAAGTATGGTATTCAAATGCTTCATGGTTAGAGCATCTGTAATGGTCTCCTTCATTTCAGGGGAGAAAA
>NW_024832641.1:0-1336 GCF_019175285.1 Sceloporus undulatus
GTGTATGAATCCGTCAAGACAAGACCTATTGAAAGCTTAAACAAGATAGTCTGACAATCATTTTTCCTGCACTCTGAATTCTTGTGATTAAATTATGCACAGACTGAGAGAGGTAACAACATTTACTAACAAAACTGCTTTCAGGGTGACATTTAAGTGCTATTTGGAAAATGCTATTGTGAATGTGCATCACATCAATGATACTAAAGAAAATATGATGCCATAGAAAGCGCAAATGTAAGTTTAGCTTGCCTTTGTTGTAGTACACTGTGTCCATTTGTTCACTTAAGTACCAAGAATGATGCTTATCGAGGATATGCTGTGACATATCATATTGATTATCTAGAAAACAGCTTCTGCTTTCTTGGCCTGGTAAGAAAAATGCTCCTAGGATGGCTTCTTACACACACACATACACACAGAGACTATACACATGTACACACTGATGACGTCTGAATAAAACACATTCAAACAACAAGATTTAATTTATAAAGTAAAATGAACAACTGTTCCCAGGCAACAACAGACACACTTACTATACTTCTCAATAGATAAAACAAATGTTAAAAATTAGTCATTTGTAACTAATTGCTTAAAAGGTTTTCAAAAGATTTTAACCACCCCAACAACTCCAGGAAAGTAGATTTTACTAACTCGCTAAAAGTCAGTAACATGAGCCTCCAACATGAACCTCTGAAGAGCCTCCTTTTTAACCTGAAATACAATCCTATGCAGACCTAACAAGGCTGTATTAAGAACAATGGAAATTTAACCAAATAAATGTGTATACAGAGTGACCTAAACATTCTAAAAAGCACCAGATCTTGTCTGATTCTTGGAAGCTAAATAGGGTCAGCTCTGGTTAATACTTAGATGGGAGACCACCAATAAGTAACGGATGCTGTAGACTATATTTCAGAGGAAGGAACTGGCAAAACCACTTCTGAATATTCCATGCCTAAGAAAACCATATGAAATTAATGAGGTTGCTATAAGTAGACAGATGATTTGAAGACACATAACACACACACACAAATGTGTATAGAATTGCAGCCTTTTTCATATCCACTGCCTTCCAAGGTTATGCAAAGAGTGAGTACAGGACTGTTCTCAAGAACTGAAATATTCTCCATAGGAAGAGCCACTTAGCATGCAGCCAGAGAATCTTAGAGGACTAAACTCCAAAATATCTGGAGAGTCCAAAGTTCCCCACCTATTCTACTCTATGTGTATCTGTGTCTCTTCAAGTTGTCTGGCAACCTCAGAAATTTCATAGGATTTTCTTAGGCAAGGAATACAGTCAGGCCTTTGTATCCATGGGGCATCTATTCTGGAC
>NW_024832642.1:0-1336 GCF_019175285.1 Sceloporus undulatus
CAGTTCTGCAGCTTGGGCTCCATTCCAGAAGGAAGGAAGGAAGGAAGGAAGGAAGGAAGGACGGAAGGACGTATTCCTTCCCTTCTTCCAGAGGCAGACATTATCATAGAGGCTATAGGTGAGGTGTCCAGTAACTCAGTGAATAAGATCATACTGGATCAATTTGAATCTGTGAGTACTGAGGATGTGGACAAGCTCCTTGGAAGTGTGAAGAAGACAATTTGCCCTCTCAATCCTTTCCCTTCATGGCTAGTCCTCCAAGGAGGAGATGCACTTAGGACTCATCTGAGACGTATCATAGATGAATCTCTTAGGGAGGGCTATTTTCCATCTTGCTTAAAAGAAACGGTGGTTCAGCGTCTTCTGAAAAAGCCCTCCCTAGATCCCTTGGACATGAACAATTACAGATCCATCTTCCATTTCTAAGCAAGGTGATTGAGAAGGAAGTTGCTTTTCAACTCCAAGCATTCTTGGAAGAATCAGATTATCTAGACCCATTTCAAACTGGCTTCAAGACGGGATACGGAGTCCAGAATGCTATAGTCGCCTTAGTAGATGATCTTTGCTTGAACACCGACAGATGAAGTGTGACCCTGTTGAAGCTTTTGGATCTCTCAGTGGCTTTCAATACCATCGACCATGGTATCATTCTGGAAAGCCTGAGGGAATTGGGGATGAGGGGCAATGCATTGCAGTGGGCCCGGTCCTATCTCTCAAGCAGATTCCAGACAGAGATGCTTGGGGACAGTTGTTGCTTTAAAAGGGAGTTTAAATTTGGCGTTCCTCAGGGCATCATCCTGTCACTAATACTGTTTAACATCTACATGAAACCGCTGGGAGAGAGCATCTGGAGATATGGAGTGGAGTGCTATCAGTACGCTGATGACACCCAACTATATCTCTTCATGCCCCAGACCTCTGCATCAACTAAGGAAGGCATCTCCCCTCTGAATGAATGTCTTGGAGCAGTAATGTGCTGGATGAGGAGAAACAGATTAAAACTGAATCCAGGTAAGACCAAAGTACTTGATGGAGATCCTAATCCTGGTATGGAGGTTTGTCAACCGGTCCTGGATAGGGTCACACTTCCCCTAAAGGACTGTGTTTGCAGTTTGAGGGTGCTCCTGAATCTGTCGCTCCAGATGTGAGTTCAGATAGATGTGATGGTCAGGAGTGCCTGTTATCAGCTTTGGTAGATATGCCAACCGCGCCCCTTCCTGGAACCTGTAGACCCGAAAACTATCATGCATGTTCTTGTATCCTCACGTCTTGACTTCTGTAATGCGCTCTACCTAAGCTACCCTTGTACCAAGTCTGGAAACTTCAACTAATCCAA
>NW_024832643.1:0-1336 GCF_019175285.1 Sceloporus undulatus
GCATTTTCGGCGACACTCCTCCAAAGTTCTGTTGTGGCCCTTGGCTCTCATGGCTTCTTCCACTTCTCGATATGTGTCAGCATTCAGGTAGGACTGCTCCAGTTTCTGCAAAATGTTTGGCTGGGACCATATAGCTATGAGGTCAGCCATCTCAGTATGAGACCAAGACGTCCCCCTGCCTTTTTTCGGGGTGCTGGTGGATGGCTGAGCCATCCTGCCTGTTGGCAAAGGGGAGCCGCCACACAGATGTGCCAGGAGCAGCCGAACTGTGCCCGTTCCCAGGTGAAAATGGCGCAGGAATGTGTGTAGGGGGTCACTTTAAATTCCAAACTTTCCCTTATCACTTTCTACAACCAAAGCATCCGCCGGCAAAACTTACAACTTCCCGCGATTCCAGCAACACATGCGCACATGTAGCTCTAGGGTTAGGGTTACGAGACTTAAAATGCGCTGCAGCTGTGCCGCAGCTTCCACATCTGCATGGCAGTGGACGCTGCAATTAAAGCTTGACTGCAAACCGCGCATGTCCCGGACCCCGACCCATTATGCGACGCAGCTGACACGGAGCTTTTAAACGGGCAACTTATAGATACGCACGTACGCCGCAAATCAAAAAGAAGCGGAAAAAAGCAGCACCTTTTTAATGCCGCTTCTTGCCGCTTGGGGCGTGCGGGGGGCGTGTTCATGACGGCATTCAGGTAAGGCCCGTCTGAAGGCTCTACCTTCATGACGTCATGAATACACCCCTTTTTGCCCGTCTGTATCCCGCCTTACTTAAGTTGATGTGTGGGTTTTAACTGATGTTGTGTTTTTAACTGATATTCTGTATATATTGGTCTGTTGTTGTTTCTTGACTTGATGGGGAGAAGAGGGTATGCAATAGAAATAATAATAATAATAACCTCTGCAATGTCCAAAAAAGTGTGTTGTTATGATGTAGGTTTGACTTGTTGTTCTTGTTGTATGCCTTCAACTCCTATCCTGATTATGAAGATTCTAAAGCAAATGTATGATAAGTTTTATTTCCACAATTTATTCAGAAGAGGTTTGTCCTTGCCTTCATTTGAGTTTGAGAGAGTGCGACTTTTTAAATGTCAGCCAGTGGGTACCCATGGCTGAGCAGGGATTTTTGATAGTGAAAAGCAAATAATAAACAACAAGGAAGGAGGGTGTAGCTTGTAAATCTGGCATAAAACTGAGATTCATTTTTGGACAGTGAGGTGAGTCTATTCTGTTCAGTGTGGAAACACATAAACATGCTTTGAAGTTTGATCTCATATCACAGAGTAAAGGTAACTCTCTCAGGGGAGATGGCATGTTGCTATCATTTTGCAGC
>NW_024832644.1:0-1336 GCF_019175285.1 Sceloporus undulatus
AGGAGCCATATGTCACCTGCGTTTGTCACTATCAGGATGCTGTTCTCTGTCTCTTTGAGTGCTGCAGGGTTTCTTGCCAAGCCAATCCTAACCCTGGTCCCTTTTCTCAGGAACTTCATCTCGGCCTCCTTTGGGCCTCTTGCTGGAAGTGACCAAGTTCAGGACCACCAGGACCCCTGCCCACCTGATGGCCGACACAGAGGCCAAGCGGAGGAAGTTGCACTCCAACAGAAAGGGGCTGCGGTGGTACAACAGCTCTTTGGTGAGTCCCCATCCTGGTTATTAGTATCATGTGTTTCACTGCTGGGCCAGCTTATGAAAGCAAGCGGAAAACATACTCTCCCAATTTGGCAGAGACAGTCCTAGTAAATCCTCTGTCACCCCAATTTTTCAGGGCCTTTCAAAAATGTCCCGGTTTTGTTCTCCTCCTCCCACTTTCCCCTTTGTCCTCAGCTCACTTCAGTTCCTACAAAATGAGTGTCAAGGGATTTTCACCCCATCAACTCAAAAGTGGGGAGAGAAGAGGAAAGAAGGGGGCAGGAACTTGTCCTTGCTAGGTTTCTGAGGCAAAAGCAAACTGCTGTGCCCTTCCCCGCTTTTGTGACCTTCCTCATAAACATCTTTGGCCATTTTGACCACCTTCTTGTGTTGTTTGTCCACATGTGTCTTTCTTTTCCTACCTGTGAAATGTTGGGGGATATGGGGGAATGTCTCTGGATGGCCCTCAAGCCCACAGTGTTCTCCAGAACTGTTTTTTAAATATGACATTTGCCATTGAAATTTGGCAACAAATGGATAAATGCACTGTAATTCTTTGGTGGCTAAATGTATATGTTTTGTTATAGTCAGTATCTTAATTTATCCTCAGTATCCCAGCCATAGCCTAAATTATTTTGTTTATAACTTATCTTTGGTTTATATATTATATATTGTGTATATCGAGCTAGAATAGACCCTTTCAATCAACTACTAAACGATTCTTCAACAGATAGGTAAATTCAGCTGATTCAGTGGGTCTACTCTGGTAAGGACCAGAGGCAGTTTTACTTATGTGAAATCGCAATACTTGTGAAACTCAGCTTATTCCACACATGGTTGTAAATCCTATGGGATCAATAGGTCTTCTTGCACTAAGACTAAGTATGATTCAGGCCCTTATCATGGTAATGAAAATAATTTGATGGTTCAGACTGAATAATAGTGAATCAAATATGATTGGATGGGTTATACTTATAAGATGTAGTGATTGTGTGCAGAGGGAATTTGCAGCACCCTTGAGACCAACTGTGTGAAAGATATTGCAGCATTGAACCTGGTCTGTGCCCCTTCCTCTGGC
>NW_024832645.1:0-1336 GCF_019175285.1 Sceloporus undulatus
TTTTCCTTGCTATGGTGTACAACATGTTCTTCTGTAACATTTATTGCAATAAAAGTAACAAAAGAAATTATAAATGTACACAGTCTCTAACTTATTAAATGCATTTAAAGTTATAACATTACTGGAAACATGAAAAACTCTGACAACATCTGTATACACTACTTTTTTATTTAAGTATTGTTATTATTGTTATCATTATCAGTACAAACTCCACATTTTGAGGAACTTTGCAATTACACAGCACTGTACATGACAGGTCTTTATTTCTAATGTACAATGCCATCTTGCTTACAAATGACAAAAATAAATCCTGGTACCTTTTTTTTCTACAAGTACACGCATTAAAAGGAACTTGCAGTTTAATTACATAGACATATTTCCCAAAAGAGCAGTGATTGATGCAGCAGCGTATTTCTAGGTAGTGTACTCCTCCCAAAGTGGCATGCTACAGTGCATTGTTCTGGTATAGTAAACAAACCGATATTAATAGTACAAAGAACATAAAAAAGACCACCAACATTTTTGACTAGGCAAGCTTTGTTACCAATGGTATCCTGAGATGGGCAAACCAAGTTAAGGCAGGGTTACATACAGGCACACTGCTTGAAGCAGCAGTGCATTTCTAGACATCGTCAAACAATAATGGATACACACATGCTAAGTGAGTATGCAAAAGTGCTATAATACAGTGCAAAGAACATAAAAAGACCAGCTACCTTGCTGTGTAATCAAGGTATGTGGCCAATGGTATCCAGAGATGGGAACACTTTGCTTAGGCAGAGTTACAAAAAAGGGACAGTGCTTGAAGAAGCAGCTCATTTCAAGGCATTACCTAAACATAAGGGCTGCAGTGATTCCATGAGCACCTGCTAAAGAACTCTCCCACAGTACAAAGAACATAAAAAAGACCACCTACATTCTTGTCTAGGCAAGCTTTGTTACCAATGGTATCCTGAGATGGGCAATCCAAGTTAAGGCAGAGTTACATAAAGGCACACTACTAGTGTGTATGCAAAAGTGCTACAATACAGTGCAAAGAACAATAAAAGAAAACCCAGATATCTGTGCAATCAATTTTTGTTACCAATGTTATCCTGAGATGGACACACTTTGCTTGGGCAAAATTACCAATAGGAACTCTGCTTGAGGAAGCAGTGCATTTCAAGGCATCACTAAACATAAGGGCTGCAGTGATTCCATGAGCACCTGCTAAAGAACTCTACCACAGTGCAAAGTACATACAAAGAACACCAAACTTGCTGTGTAAGCAAGGTTTGTAACCAGTGGTATCCTGAGATGGGCACACCTTGCTTGGGCAAAGTCACCAAAAGGAACA
>NW_024832646.1:0-1336 GCF_019175285.1 Sceloporus undulatus
AGTAGTTGGTTGGAAGTTGATGGAGAGGAGTGTGTATATATCTATTGTATAATATTGTACACATTGCAGCTGAAGATAAAGCCTCCAGAACTTTGAAAGAATCAACTACGTCTGTGAATGTTTCTTTTGGGTGTGGAAAGTGGTCAGTGTATTGCCAATACCAATAGTTGGGCATTTTTGTATTTGAATTCTGCTATGATACTGTTTTGGCTGCATCTGGGTAAACTTCTCCCCAGATTGCGCTGGAAGTTGGCTTTCCCCTAGCCAACATATGGGGGGAGGGGGATTATACAGCATATCACAAGATGACTGTAGCAAACTACTCATTTTTGAGAAGCTTTCACTCTATGCCAAAAAGATAAAATATGACAGATACAGTATTCAACCACACATTACATAAGAATAGGCATAGGAAAGACACAGCATTTTTGCACCATCAGAAGCAGGGCATTTTCAGCAGAGATGCAGTACAAAGAAGGATGCTTAATTCTTTCTTCACTGCATAGTTTTCCATAGTATATTGACTTATTGTATGGAAGATTACAAAATATATTGCCTGATACTTCTTAATCAGTACCTTTTACAAATAAACTATACCTAAGAACTCTGGATTTGTACTACTGTATAATGAAATCAATCTGGAAGCCAAGCTGACTAAACAAAGGCTGTCATACTTTGGCCAGATCATGAGAAGACACAACTCATTGGAAAAAAAACATTACTAGGAAAGGTCGAGGGAAGTAGAAAGAGAGGAAGGCCAAATGCTAGATGGATGGACTCTATAAAAGAGGTCATGAGTATGAATTTGCAGGAACTGAGCAGTGCAGTGGAGGACAGGGAATCTTGGAGATGTCTCATCTGAAGGAGCTCTTGTCTGTTCAAATGGCCCCCACCATTTTAAACAAAAATGCTGTTATGGATTCTTCACACACATTTACATCTAACATGTACACTACTTAAACAGTGGCCACAAGGTTTTTGTTGCCTGCTGTGAACTCGCGATTTACCAAATTAGAATTTAACTTGATATGCACCGATCCTTACGAAAGTCACTTGTTAGAAGCTACTATATGCATTTCATGGGAAGCCTCCATGTACACCAGTTGAAGCTTGCCTTGAAACCCAAATTAGCTGCTATCAGATGGAAGATCTTTATCCAAATGAAAGAAAGGGCAAAAGTGTCCCCCTCTAGGCCCCCCCCCCCCATACTTCAGACACTTCTCTCCCTTGGATACTATTTACATAAAAATGTTCATATTGATTGCATTTGCACAGCTTACATCACATCTAGTTTGACCTATACAGTTGCCCTTCTCTTACGTGGGGGATCCGTTCC
>NW_024832647.1:0-1336 GCF_019175285.1 Sceloporus undulatus
ACTGCAGATCATATCTTCAACAGTACTTTGCCAAAGCATCATTGAAAATTTAACAGCCATTGTACAGTTTGGTAAATATTTTACAGCCAGGCAAAAAAGTGTATTCATACTAACAATAAAAGACAGGGGGATAAGAACAAGTGCTAAACTGGTGTGACATGGCTTTTAAGGGTCTTTGAGTGTGGTGACTTGCTTTCTCCTATGTTTCTTTCAAAGAGTAAAGAAACAGTGGGCAGTTTCAGGGTATGAGGTTTTTGTAGCTGGGTGACAAGAAAGAAGATAACTGGAGAGGGCTTTGAGTGTATTATCTCATCCTTAGGGAAAGAAAGCTAATATAAAGATTCCCTGTTTGAGTGTATATATTTAATATTTCTGGTTTTAAGAGTGGGTTACAATTGTCTTGACTTTTCCCAGAAAAATTAAGCCATCCAGATTGATTTAATAAAAGAGGAAGATTCTAATCTTGACTCAGACCATTTTGAGGAGAGGGGAACCCAAAGCAGTACTGACCAAGTTGTGAAAGAAATGTACCTGAACACTCCACGCTTGCATCCTGGCTGTGGCTGCAGCTGTGTTCTCTCCAGGTCATCTTTTGGCATTCCTTCAGAAAAGTTTCTTCTCCTGTACAGTTCATGCTCTCCATCCAGATGGGTCCAGACCCTTGGCCATAGTGTGCTCCTCCTAGGGCTTTGGAGGCCTTTCCACAGCCTAGTTGTCTGCAGACAACTTGGGCATCTCGTAAATCCCAACCAGCATCACAAATGGTCCCCCAAGTGTCGTTGTGATAGAATTCAACCCTCCCTGAGCAGCGACTTGTGCCATTCACTAGACGAAGATCTGATAAGAGAAAAAGAGTTAAATGTAGTAACAGATTTATGGTTGTCATAGGGCCTATACAGACAAGCCAAAATAAAGCTGCTTTGGGTCACTTTGGAGGTATGCTGATTAAACGATGCATGCATCTCAAGCGGCCAGAAACCATTCCAAAGCCACGTTCCAGGACCAGAGTGCAGCTTTGGTGCCACTTCCGGACTCTTAGGACGCATGCATCATTTAAACAGCATACTTCCAAAGTGGCCCAAAGCAGCTTTATTTTAGCCTGTCTTTTCGGGCCCATAGTGATAAGGGCCTAAATTCTGTTGTTAATCCTGACTAGAATTTACATATTGAATCCATTGGATTTACTAATGTGTTGATTCACTTATCAAATATTAATTTAATAGATCTACTCCAGTTGGGAATAACTAATAGAATACCAGCTGTTGTTATGACTTTGAATCAAACTGGTGATACAGAAGAGTTTGGAGCATCAACTACTCAGCCTCATGTTTCCTCT
>NW_024832648.1:0-1336 GCF_019175285.1 Sceloporus undulatus
GGAGCAAAGCCATACAAATGCCAGCATTGTGGGAAAAGTTATGCCTACAAATCAGTCCTTGTCATGCATCTGAGAATCCACACAGGAGCGAAGCCATACAAATGCCAGCATTGTGGGAAATGTTTTTCGTCGAAATCATACCTAGTGACACATCAGAGAGTCCACACAGGAGAGAAGCCACACAAATGCCAGCATTGTGGGAAATGTTTTTCTTCGAAGGCGTATCTAGTGATACATCAGAGAGTCCACACTGGAGAGAAGCCATACAAATGCCAGCATTGTGGGAAATGTTTTTCTTCGAAGGTGTATCTAGTGATACATCAGAGAGTCCACACTGGAGAAGAGCCACACAAATCCCATAAATGAACTAACATTATATTTGTCCAGAAGCAATACAAAGAATATATTTTAAATCCTGTGGTGATAAGAAAAGACCCTTGTGATTTTGTGTGTTAGGTTTATGTGTCCACATGTCTGTTTATGTTTTTCAGTTATATTTTGTTAAATTGAGGCTTTAATTGCTATTAGTATAGATTATTGCTTTAGTTTATAAATTTGAGTGGGGATAATGTGTGGTGGAATAGGTTAGCTAGACAGAGGGGTGGGATTGGTTGCAGCTGGTTAGAACAGTTTTGGGAATGATAGCTTTTGGAATTTGTGGGATGTTGGCTGAAGAAAGTTGGGGGCAGGTGTTAACAGAAAGGGCTAGTTTCTGGCATGGCAAAGGGGGGCTTGTTACCTGTGGGGCATAGTTTGTGGGAGTTGGAGGCGGGGCTATGTTTGGAAGAGGGTGATATTTTAGGTTTTGGGGTTTTAATATATTGTTTGGATTGGAGTGGGCAGTTCTGGTTTAAACGCTGAATTTCTATGTGTTCTCAATAAAGTTCTTTGCTGTCTCAACACACTGGACTCTTTGATGCACAGAAGTTCTGAATTTGCCCAAAACTAACCCTTTCTTCTCTCCTCAGTCCTCAGCTCCATTCCCAGCCATAACAAAAGCAGAGGCAAACACATACACACACACAAACAAACACATACACTCAGAGAGACAGAGCTATATGTACAAAGCAAAGCCTTCCCAGCCTTTCCCTACTGAGTCCACACCTTGGGCTCCATTCGGAAAGGAATATAAAAAGGCCATAGTCCTTCCCTTCTTCCAAAGGTCGACAGTGGAATAAACAGCAGCAGCAGGAAGGGCCTTATGATCCCTGCACATGCTCAAGAGGGGCCCTTGGGGCATCTGTACATGCACACTCTCAGCCCTGAAGCTGCTGCCCTCGCAGCCTGCTCAGAGGGAGGGAAGTGGGAAGAGTTCTCGTTCATTTGGGGGAATGGC
>NW_024832649.1:0-1336 GCF_019175285.1 Sceloporus undulatus
GCCTGGGGAATCTATCACCAGTACTTCCATTTTCTCTGGATTCAAACTGAGTTTGTTTTCCCTCATCCAGCCCATTACCAACTCCAGGCAGGCATTCAGAGGAGACTCCATCCTTAGTCACTGCATCAGTCGGAGGCACAGAGAAGCATATTTGGGTGTCATCAGCATACTGATAACACCGTGCCCCGTGTCTCCGGATGATCTCTCCCAGCAGTTTCATGTAAATGTTAAACAAAGTGGGGGACAAGATAGCTCCCTGGGAGACACCGGATGTCAGTTCCCTCTTAGCTGCACCATCTGGATTCTGCCTGAGAGGTAGGACTGGAACCACTGGAGCGCAGTGCCCCCGATACCCAACTCCCTCAGGCGTTCCAGAAGGATACCGTGGTCAATGGTATCGAAAGCCGCTGAGATGTCCAAGAGCACCAACAAGGCCACACTTCCCCTGTTGATGCCCAGACGGAGATCATCGACTAAAGCGACCATGGCAGTCTCAACTCCATAACCTGCTCTGAAGCCAGTTTGAAATAGGTCCAGATAATTGGTTTCATCCAAGACAGCTTGGAGTTGGAAGGCAACTGCTCTCTTGATCACCTTACCTAAAAACGGCAGCAGTGAGACCGGCCTATAGTTGTTTCTTATCAGGGGGTCCAGGGAGAGTTTTTTAAGCAACGGTTTAACTGTTGCTAATTTTAAACTACATGGAAATTTTCCCTCCCTGAATGATATATTAATTATGCAACACAATAATGACCCCGGGCGGTCAGCCAAGAAGGACAGGGATCGAGAGAGCATGTTGTCTTCCTAACACTTCCAAGAAGCTTGTTCACTTCATCGGTACCAACAAACTCAAAATGATCCAATTTAATAGAGTCTGCAGAAGCTCTGGACACCTCTCCTATTGTCTTTGATGAAATGCCAGCGTCGAGATCAGCCCTTATCCAAGAGATTTTATCTGCGAAGAAGTTGTTAAAGTCGTCACAGCAGGCCTTAGTTGGTTCTAAAATAGGTTTCAGGGTGGGGGAGAGCTGAGTTAGCTCCCTGACCACCCTGAACAGCTCTGCTGGACGCGATTCCGCAGACGTAATACGTGCAGCATAGAAAGAATTTTAATAGTAATAGTAATAAAATTTTATTTGGTCATTGACCAGTATAAAAACAAATCACACAAGCAACATATCAATATAACAATAACAAATTAAAATATAAACTGATAGTAGACTGTACATGTACAGTATCAAACAGTTCTTTCTACACGGTAATAAAATGACCATTTGACAGTTGAGGGCGCAGTTTACAAACAATATAACAGAATTTAGCCACCTTAAGGGATACT
>NW_024832650.1:0-1336 GCF_019175285.1 Sceloporus undulatus
CGAAAGCCGCTGAGATGTCCAAGAGCACTAACAGGGACACGCTTCCCCTGTCCATGCCCAGACGGAGATCATCGACCAAGGCGACCATAGCAGTCTCAACCCCGTAGTAAATATATTACTACTACTACAACTACTACTACTGCTAATGTTTGTAGTAATTTTTGAGCTCTCTGTCCTGAATAAGGGATATTCAGCCTCTTCATACTTTGAAATTGAATGTAAACGCCTGAAACATTTTATCAATACACCTTGTTGAAAAATAGATAGAAGCCTGGTCCTGTTTCCTACATGGGCAAGCTAGCATGAACTGTAATCCACTAATAGCAAGTGTATTAAGGAAGACAAAAATTATATCTCTCAAGCCATAGATTTGCCATGTCAGACAAGAGAGATAATGCTCCTTCATCGCCCTGGAGCTTATTGGATAGCAGGTGTGTCAGTCTGATAATTTTATTTGCAAGGGACAAAACAAGTAATTTTAAGTATTTTCTTCCTGCTCCTAGGGGGGGAAAAGCACAATTTTAGAAGACTAATTGCAGTTTGGGAAATTCACATGTTGATTTTTTGTTTGTTTGTTTTGCACAGAAGATAGCGTATTCTGCACAGAGAATGATACTGTTATGATTACGTTGTTTCCTGTCCAGAAAATAATGATGTTGTTGTGTGGTTTTTTGCTGTGGAGAAATGTAGTCAATGACTTTTTCTGCACAAAATTTGCACACGGTTCCCCCCTGCCCCACAGAAAACAGCACTTTCTGCATAGGTGATAGCAGTTTCTGCACAGAAAATATTTATATCCAAAAAAACTATGTGTAAGTTTTGTGAAGGATGAGTTGCTAAAATTCTTGTCAGTTCAGTCCAGAATTATCTTCATCAGGGTCTCATGACCATGAAGAGTTACATTTCTGACCATTCTGGGGAGTATTTAAAATCTTTCCATCTCTACTGGAGCATCATGATGACTAACTTTGACAACTACAATTGTTGAGCATCATTCTTCAGTTCCATAGTATCCCAAAAGGTGCTTTTCTGGATACCTCAACCTGTTGGATAATCTATTTACAGATTGCAAGGGACTGCTGTCATAGCCCTTCTGGCAGCAGTCTCTTGGGTGAAAACCAAGCAGTCTTGTTTTTGGGAATGTACATTTTAACTGTAAGCTGCCCCGATAGAGGAGCCGGATATAAATTATTATTATTATTATTATTATTATTATTATTATTATTATTATTATTCTCTAGAACCAGGTTATTCTCATTCTTTTGTTTCATACCTGGTTACAGTTCATGAAGTATTTTTTTCCCTGCCTTTAAATACATCCTCTCATTTCCTGTAG
>NW_024832651.1:0-1336 GCF_019175285.1 Sceloporus undulatus
TAATTAGCTTCTTGTTCCCAAAGCCACAGAGCCTTGTGAAATCTCAAAGACTGTGTTTATCACGCGGAGGGTTTTGCAGCTCTTTGCAGCTCAGATCCGAAGCCACAGCAGGTCCAACATTGCGAATTCAGGTGACAATGTGAGTGTTATCACAGGCGATTCCTTTCTATGGGGGCTCCTTCCGTGGGGCTTCCACAGTGATTCCAAAGTGACCCCTCATTTTGGTGAAATTGGTAACCAGCGAATGCACAGAAATCGCTTCCAAGCTCACTCCGATTCCACTCCAAATTGGTCTGATGTGGAATGCAACCGCTTCTGCTCTGTTTCACCACTGTAAACCCCCCAGTTGCAAATTTCCCATGATGCAGTGCTGTAACCCCCCCCCCCCATTTCCTTCTGGTGGTCCTTTCGCTTTCAGGGCAACCAGGGGGATGCGTTGCTGGGATAAGGCTGAAACCTTTCGTGGGGAATAGGCAGCCAATGGGAGCAGAGGAAGGTCCACGTAAAGGGAAGGAGGCCACGCCCACTCAGGAATGGTGAGCCAATGGGAAAATCACATTAGTTCCCATAGACTTCAGTTTTATCAATAAAGAACATTCCTAATACCACACTGCCCTCTTGTGGATACTCAGTGCACTGCAGCCTCTTTGGGCTTCTCACCAACTTCTATTCTGGAGCGCCATCTGGTGGCCACTCTTGGCAATTCACTAATAGCAGTTAACGAAATTAAACAGTATATAAAACAACAACATGAAACAAGCTATATAAGGAAGCTGTTACGTGGATTTGTAATTCGTTGACCTCCGAAATCTGAAAGGGTGCTCAACAATGACTCCTTTTCATCCTGGAAAGAAGTGACCAGTGGGGTTCTGTCTGGGGCCCAGTGCTATTCAACATCTTTATCAATGACTTGGAGGACAGAATTGGGAACATGCTTATCAAATTTGCAGATGACACTAAATTAAGAGGAGCAGCTAATACCCCAGAGGACAGGATCAAAATTCAAAATGACCTGAATAAACTAAGAAGCTGGTCCAAACCTAAGAAAATGAAATTCAACACAGAGAAATGTAAGGTACTGCATTAAGGGAGGAAAAATGCAATGCACAGATATAGGATGGGGGACACCTGGATGAATGAAACTATGTGTGAAAGGGATCTAAGAATCAAGTAGGCACATGTTGAACATGAGTCAACAGTGCAATGCAGCAGTTAAAAAGGCCAATGCGATTTAAGGCTGTATCAACAGAAGTATGGTGTCTAGATCAAGGGAAGTAATAGTGACACTCTATTCTGCTCTGGCCAGGCCTTACCTGGAATATTGTGTCCAGTTTGG
>NW_024832652.1:0-1335 GCF_019175285.1 Sceloporus undulatus
TTAGAACAAGAACATTCCAGATTAGCTTTACAGTAATACTAATACTATAATTAGGAACAGATCATAGATAATTATGAAATTATTATGAAGTGAACTATGTTTAGTTTAATAGGTTACTCATTCATATTTGGATAACTTTTCTGCTGTACTTTATTGGAAGGAGAAGAAGAATCATTACTTTCTCCTCTGCTCCTCCTGCTTCATCCTGGAGAGAAGTGACCTGTGGGGTCTGTCTTGGGCCCAGTGCTATTCAACATCTTCCTCAATGACTTGGATGACAGAATTGGGGGCATACTTATCAAATTTGCAGATGGCACCAAATTAGGAGGAATAGCTAATACTCCAGAGGACAGGATCAAAATTCAAACTTACCTGAATAGCCTAGAAAACTGGGCCAAAGATAACAAAATGATATTCAACAGGGAGAAATGTAAGGTATTGCATTTAGGGTGGGAAAATGAAATGCACAGATATAGGATTATGGGGGACACCTGGCTGAATTAGAGTTATGTGTGAAAGGGATCTGGGAGTCCAAGGAGACCACAAGTTGAACATGAGTCAACAGTGTGATGCGGCAGCTAACAAGGCCAATGCAATTTTAGGCTGCATCAATAGAAGTATAGTGTCTAGATCAAGGGAAGTAATAGTGCTACTCTATTCTGCTTTGGTCAGGCCCCACCTAGAATATTATGTCCAGTTCTGGGCTCCACAATTCAAAAAGGACTTTGAGAAACTGGAGCCATGTGTCCAAAGGAGGGCTACTAAAATGGTGAAGGATCTGGAAACCATGCCCTATGAGGAACAACTTCAGGAGCTGGGCATATTTAGCTTGGAGATGAAAAGGGTAAGAGGTGATATGAGAGCCCTGTTTAAGTATTTTGAAGCAGTGTCATATTGAGGAGGGAGCTGACTTGTTTTCTGCTGCTCCAGAGACTAGGACCCGGAGCAATGGATGCAAGCTCCAGGAAAAGATTCCAGCTCAACATTAGCAGGAACTTCCTGACAGTAAGAGCTGTTTAACGGTGGAATACACTCCCTCTGAGTGTAGTAGAGCCATCTGTCAGGGATGCTTTGATTGAGAGTTCCTGCATGGCAGAATGGGGTTGGACTGGCTCAGGACCCTTGGGATCTCTTCCAAGGTCTCTGTAGCATTCTAGGAAAGCCACCTTCCAGCTCGAAAGAAGGGTGTTAGGTAAAATGTTTATTAAATCCATGGTTTATTTATGATCCAGGGAGAGGGGGTTGCAGCGTGGTGCTGAAGAGTCTAAATCAGGGGTCGGCAACCTCCGGCCCGCGGGCCGGATGCGGCCCGCGGGCGCCTTTGTGCCGGCCCCC
>NW_024832653.1:0-1335 GCF_019175285.1 Sceloporus undulatus
GGGTGTGTGTGTGCATTGCCTGCCCAGGGTCTCTGTACTGTTGGTCTGATTAAAATGGTTAATAAACCAGGGTAGGATTAATAACACGTCTGGCTGCAAACGAAGTCTCCTGCCTCAGACTCTAATGTACTGACTCATAAAATTCTTACAAAACAATTTCAGACCCATGAAGGAAAAAGATAATCCCAAAATGCAGAAAGTAGTATAGCATGTACAGCTGTCCCTCCACATTTGTGGGGATTAAGGGAACAAGACCCCAGAGAATGTGAAAAAAAACTGCAAATACCACCCCCCCGGAAGCCATTTCCAGAGTGGCAGAGGCTCGGGAAAAGGGAACACTCCCTTCCCCTGGTCCATGCCACCTTGGAAAGGCTTGGGAGAAGCTCTTCAAGTCCTTCCAGGGTGGCACAGGTTTGAAGGAAGCACACCTGTGAGTCCCCTGCCTTCCTTCCTTGCTCCCATCTGCAACAGAGCCATTTGCCTGGGGAAGGGGTTTGGGGGGCATGGGTCCACCTCTCCGTTGCCTCTTTCCCAGGTGGATGGATGCCAGGGAAGACAGACATTCATCCGCCTGGGAAAGGGGTTTGGTCAGGGCATGGATCCACGTCTCCCAAACCTCTTTCCCAGGTGAATGGATACCAAGGAAGATAGGCACCCATCTGCCCAGAAAAAGAGTCTTGGGAGGTGGATCCATCCCCTCTGCTTTCCGGACCAGATTGGTGCCTGGGAAAGGCACTGATCTGTTTGGGAAAAGGGCGGGATTGGTGTCTGCCCACCTCATGGCTGCTCCCTCCTATGTTTTTTCCTCCCAGGGGAAAAGCCCAGGAGGGGAGAGGAGGAGTGCATGCACACATGGCAGCTTGACCTCACGAATAATCAAAATTGTGAATGTCAAAGCAGCGAATGCAGAGGGACTACTGTAATATATATTTTAGCATACAATTTAATAATAACAATACAGCGGGCCCTCCCCTTATGTGAGGAATCCGTTCCGCATCCCCTCAGGTAAGGGGGAATCCGCATATGCTTGTGGCCCATTGGAAACAATGGGGCACATGCTTGTGGCACTGCTTTAATTGCAGTGCGGCTTCCACATAAGCCACAGGTACTACACCCGTGTATGGGATGGGTGCATAATAATAATAATAATAATAATAATAATAATAATAATAATAATAACAACAACAACAACAACAACAACCCTCACAAAACCTCAGTGAATGACCTCCTTTGATAAATCACTTCTTCTTTAATTCTGATTATGGGTGATCAGTGACTCGGCTTCAGATGCTGCTTAGGTGCCCTTTGCTTGCCAGTGATCAAGGAGTTCCTGAC
>NW_024832655.1:0-645 GCF_019175285.1 Sceloporus undulatus
CATTTCATCTAGAAATAGTATAATGTGTAATATCTTCCCTATGCACAAGTTGAGAGGTTCAAGTATCAAAGAGAAGCTCTTCAATGGGTCTATTTTGAGTGTGGCTAAAAAAAAATCAAACCAGGAGTACTTTTTTGGGCTATGTGGCCATGTTCTAGAAGAGTTTATTCCTGACATTTCGCTGATATCTGTGGCTGCCATCTTTAGAGAATGCTGACCTGGAAGAGAATGGGTATGTATGTGTATACACACACACACACACACACACACACTGTGTGATCCTGGGTAAGGAGAAGTGATTCCCACGTTAATCTGTGTATTGCCCTGTTGTTGATGGCCTGGCCTCAGGGTTGGGGGATATTACCCGTGTGAGCATTATAGTTTTCAGTTCTTCAGGTTCCAGGAAGTGGTGCAGTTAGCGTATCAGCTGAAGCTAATAACAGGCATTCCTGGCCATCGTATCTATCTGAGCCAACGTCTGGAGCGATGGATCCAGGAGCACCCCCAAACTGCAAACGCAGTCCTTTAGGGGAAGTGTGACCCCATCCACAGATGGATCACAGGTGACAAACCTCCATATCTGGATTAGGATCTCCAACAGCTCCATCTCATCTGGATTCAGCTTCATTCTGTTTTTCCTCATCT
>NW_024832655.1:745-1335 GCF_019175285.1 Sceloporus undulatus
GGCTGCCATCTTTAGAAAATGCTGACCTGGAAGAGAATGGGTATGTATACACACACACACACACACTGTGTGATCCTGGGTAAGGAGAAGTGATTCCCATGTTAATCTATGTATTGCTCTGTTATTGATGGCCTGGCTTCAGGGTTGGGGGATATCACCAGTGTGTGCATTATAGTTTTCAGTTCTTCAGGTTCCTGGAAGGGGTGCAGTTAGCATATCAACTGAAGCTAATAACAGGCATTCCTGGCCATCGTATCTATCTCAGCCAACGTCTGGAGCAATGGATCCAGGATCCAGGAGCACCCCCAAACTGCAAACACAGTCCTTTAGGGGAAGTGTGACCCCATCCACAGATGGATTGCAGGTGACAAACCTCCATATCTGGATTAGGATCTCCAACAGCGAGCAGCTCCGTCTCATCTGGATTCAGCTTCATTCTGTTTTTCCTCATCTAGACCATTACTTTCTCAAGACATTCATTCAGAGGGTAGATGCCTTCCTTAGTTGACACTGAGGTCTGGGGCATGAAGAGGTGTAGTTGGCTGTCATCAGCGTACTGATAGCACCCCACTCCATGCCTCCAGATGATC
>NW_024832656.1:0-1335 GCF_019175285.1 Sceloporus undulatus
TCAGGTGAGATTTAAGAGACATAGTTCTAGAACAAAAAGTTATATACTCTGCAGAGATTTAAACATAACAATTCAGCAGATATAGTAGGCATTGTAGTATTTGTAGTTCTATATATTCTGTTTTGCCTGGCTCTCTAAATAACATTTAACTAGGAGAGAGATGAATGTTCAAGTTTCTGTCAATGTTAAGGAAAGCACAAACATGCACCGAAGTATCTGGAAAGAGGTTTAAAACACACCTTCCCTCAAAAAGAGAAACGTGAACAGCATTTCCAAGGAACATCTCCAGTGTTTTGGTAAGTCTATGAGAGGTAGGTCCCTTTATTGGAAAGAGAACAGCTTGTTATTTTTCCTCATTTGACAGCCACTTGGGGCCTGGCACTGGGAAATATGTATTATGGTTAAGGTTTTACACCATCTTCTTGTAAATGACCTCTTTGTAGATCTGAAAGGAAATTTTCAGGTTAAGAAGTGGAATCCTTTTGTTCTATGAAGAAAGAGAGAAAGATACATCTTTAAGGTAAATTTTCATCTGCAATAAACTTAGAAGAACACAGAATTTGACCAGATCATTTTTACTTGCAGGGATTAGCTTAGTTTTAAAAGGATTAAGAAATCTACTGCAAAGTATAAACAAGATTAAGAAAGCAATCCATTCCTAATAAAAATCTGGAGTAATATAAGGTACACAACATATTTCTTCAAAAAAGGAAGGTAAAGCATCGTAAATGAATATTCCCATCATGGAGGTGAGTCCATAGGAAGGAAGGAAAAAGAAAAAGATTCCTGGTTAATTTTCCTTGATGTTTGGCAGGTTCAAAATCCTATGTATCAAAAATACTGTTTAATCTTTTTAAAGTGCGCATTTGTAATTTCTGTACTGATTTAATAGGAAATTATCCAACTTGGAGAAAAAGGATAATGAACGAAATAGGCAAATATTAACAAGTCTGGTGTGAATTAAGAAAAATATATATGGGTCTCTAAAGAACCTTTGAGTAGGAAAAGATGAAAGTTCAAGTTTCTTCCAATGTTAAGAAAGGTACAGACATGCCCCAAAATATGGGACACAAAGTATAGAACTCATCTTCCTTCAAGAATGGAAAAGTGAAAAGGATTTCCAAAAAACATCTCCATCATTTTGGTAAGTCCCTGAAAGGTAGGTTTCTTTATTAGGAAAAGAACAGATCCCTGGTTTTCATTCACTTGAGCTAAGAACTGGGAAATGTTTATTACAGTTAAAGGGAGACACCATCTTTTTTTAAATGAGCTCATAGTAGATTTGAATAAAAATGTGAGCTTAAGAAGAAATGGAGTCATTCTGTTCTCTGAAGA
>NW_024832657.1:0-1335 GCF_019175285.1 Sceloporus undulatus
TGAAACATATTTTGTTTAAATGATGTATCAGAGCAGTATTCAGTCATGGCATGATAGCATTATAGGCAGAGGAAGCTATAGCTAACTTCAATATTGATACAAATTGTTCCTATCTTCTGCACTAACCATCCATTAATTTTTCTGCTTTATTACAACACATATTATAAATGCATAGTATTCTAGCATCTGAATCTACACTGAAAATTTGCCTTCATTAAACAATAATTAAAGATACCATGCCTCAGTTACAAACACTTCAAAGTGCTTGATGCATCCTGGGCTTAGAATATAGAAGAGAACCATAATCAGAAATTTGGCAGGTTAGTTTACATGGTTATGTCTTCATGATCATGGTCCGCAGTTCCTCCTACACCTATTTTCCATTCCTGCAAAAGTTGCAGTTTTTCTCAGAGCTCCCTCTTGGTAGCTTTCTTCCCCTGTATTCCTTGTTACTTCTGCCCTCCCTCAACTACTTGCATCTACTTTTAACACACTTTCTTCTTTTGTCTTTGTCAGAGACAACCTTAACACATTTTGCTTCTTGAGTCCAAGGCCAAGATTACACTGCTTTTCACATATGGAAATCAACTGTAGATATTATTTCAACTCTTGCAACATGACAGTTTTGTCCATAGCTCACAAATGTAGCAAAGCAGCTTAGTGAGGGAGTTTGCATATATTTGTTCTCCACAGGGTGACCAGATATCATAACCACAAAGGGTGAGAAGGCACCACAAAATGTACAACATTCAAGAAAGATGTAGGACATTACCAAATAAATTCATTTCATATGGTTTATTTACAGCTATATTACATATGCTGTATTTTATTATGTACTAAATCATATTTTTCTGATGAACCATCTTCATTAAAATGCCTTGCTAGCTTGCAATAAGCTTACAGAACTCTTAGCAAAAGAAATGTTTGAAATTGTACTTTATTAGCAACAAACCTGACTCAGAGGCAGTACAATCTGGCACTTTGTGCTGGCCTTCATGCGTGGTAGGGTTCAGGTAGGGCTGCGTGTCCACACTCCAAGCCCTACTTTCGCCACCCAGCCACCATCATGGCACCACATAGTTTGAATATTTTAATAAGAATCTGGTCTGGGTATCACAGCATGAAATACATGCTCTGGTTGCAGATTATATATGCTAGAAGGGTTTTCAGTTCATCCTAGCAATCCTGAACACTCATTTTCTTGTCACTGACATTTGCTCTTATGATTTGATCCACAGCACATTGTTGTTAATATTTTTTAAGCAAATGAACTGTAAGTGAAAGGGATAGTTCTGAAAGGATACACTTATTTACAAAAAGAGATACACTCAAAGC
>NW_024832658.1:0-1335 GCF_019175285.1 Sceloporus undulatus
AAAATTCATACTAATGGCTAAAAGCAGTGCTTTCTACATGGCACCGGATGTACATTGTGCATTCAAACAGTACTGGAAAGAAAGTGAGTACAAATTTTCTCCTCTGTGTAGACAAACCCCTAGGAAGATGGTGGTGTGGGGGGAGGTGATGGAGATTCTCTTTAGGAGTAGTTTCACCCAATGGTATTTTTTGAAACATTTTAAAGAAATAGATTTGTTTATTGCTTACTTTATTTTAAAAATAGAAGTGAATGGGACAATTTCTCTTCTACTATCTCCAACAGGTGTGGTTTATAAAGTGCATTTGAGAGAACATTCGGCTTTTCTAGAATCTGTTTAGGGATACATAAGTGAGAAGATTAGGACAGAGTGAATCTGCTTGCTTTGTTTCCTGTAAATGGTACATTATTTTTCATGAATAAGTTAATTCTGCCAGTTTCCATATCTGTTTGCAAAGATATTTGGTTTGTTTGTTTAACCATAAACTTTGTACATATCTTTTTGGGTTGTTTTTACAGTGTTTTATAGCACAGGAATATTTTCAGGTATTTTTGTAGATATTTCCCCCCAGATAAATTTGTCCCCCACCCTTTGAAGAAATGAATAAAGGGAGACAGATATCCTTGAAAAAAATAATGCACATATCTTTAAAGATATATATCTCATTGTACTATTTAGTGCCCAGGAAAAGGTGCATCTTATGGGTTGTACTCTGTTTATCTGGTCCAACATTTAAAAAACAAAAACAAAAAACATATTATCAGATCCCTCACCATTATTTATTTATTTATTTATTTATTCTGCCTGTGTATTTTATGAGCTGTTGTTCTTCCATTATAGGTGGCCCAGAATCCTAATTATTATGCATAGGTTCTTGACAAAGAAGTTGAAGTACAAAAAAAAAAAATCCCTAAAGGTGGAAATCTTGAGAACTGAGCATTTTCATAACAATTATAGTCAGTCTATACTGAGAACTGCTGCCTTATGAAAATAATTGTCATTTATTGACTAGACAACTTGGCTCTTTCTTTACAATTATATGCATAAAGATTCCTAATAGGCATCTGATAATAGTAGCTGTCACATTAAGAAAGGGAATTCTTCACAGGATATTTCAACCAATTCTCAATATCCACCCACCCCACCCCGCCTGACACACACACTGCAGATCAATGGGATTTTAAAATTTGTCCTGTGAAAGCCATATGAGAGATGAAGGGAAGGGACCTTGACTTAACATCTTATCTGAAGGAGGTCAGCTCTAACTGTGCAGAACATGTCCCTTAATACTGCACTGCAGTGTCAGCATTAAGTATGAGTGAAAAGTGCTGAGGT
>NW_024832659.1:0-1335 GCF_019175285.1 Sceloporus undulatus
GCTATCTGATTTCATCCCGTGATAGCACTAGCATGGGGACATAAATGTTTCTTTATTTTGTTCCATCATGCACAATTTTTCTTCCTGCTGAGCTAGAATAAGAGGTTTCTGCCTTTATCAATAATTTTTCATATTTTGGGAATTTTTTTGAGAAAATTTCAAGCTCTGTACAAAACAATGTTTTTTTTTTGTGAGAAGTATTGTATTTTGTGCAAAGAAAACAACGAGTGGGATTCATCCCCCCCCCCCAAACCCACTTTTTCTTGGATCCTTTTTGTTGAAGCTGAGGAGGAGAAGAATTGTGGACATCATTTATTCCCCTGTGAAACCCACTGGGTGACCTTCAGTCATACTCTCTCAGTCTCAGGAGATTGCAATGGCAAACCTCCTCTGAACAACTCTTGCCAAGAAAACCCCATGATACATTCGACTTATGGTTGCCATAAGCTGGATATGACTTGAAGGCACACAAGAACAGCAACTATCTTCAGTGATATCTAGGCCATTTCTAAATCACTACAAACTTATAGCACTATGATTTCACTTTAACGGTCATGGCAACTTCCTATGGAATCTTGGGATTTGCAGTTTGTGCAGTGGTATTTCAAATTCTCAGCCAGAGTGCTTTGGTGCATCGCCAGACTACACATTTCAGGATTCCATATGATATTGCCATGGAAATTAAGTAGAATCACAGGGCTGAAAAGGTGTAGTGTGAAAGGATGTCTAGCATCTCTCTTGTGTTATTCTATTTGTGGAACACTCTTCCCTTGGATGCCTTACAGGTTAGTTTCTCACCAATGCCAAGTCAAAACATGGCCTTTTATTAAAATATTTGGGGCCTAATTTAATTTCCTCAATATGCACATTTTAAAAATTGTCTTAACATTTAAATCTGTTTTAACTTGTTAATTTGTTCAACATTAGGCAGAACTTCCTGACAGTAAGGGCTATTCGACAGTAGAACACACTTCCTCGGAATGTAGTGGAGTCTCCCTCCTTAGAGGTCTGGCCATCTGTCGGGGATGCTTTGATGCTTTGCATGGCAAGAGGTTGGAATGGATGGCCCTTGTGGTCTCTTCCAACTCTATGATTCTATGATTCTATGATTAATCATTGGTCATATCAAAATTCATAATTTTGTCCCCAAAATCTGTCCTCAATTGAGACATGGAGTCGACTTATAGATGAGTCTATCTTGTTTTTATTTGTATACAGCCTGAGATCCCATGATATAGGATGGGATACTATAAAGGCACCAGCTCCCATATGATTTTTGCAAGCTAAGCAAGGTCAGCCCTGGTTAGTACTTAGATGGAAGATTCCCAATGAATA
>NW_024832660.1:0-1335 GCF_019175285.1 Sceloporus undulatus
AAAAAGAAATCCTTCTTTCCTCTCCTCCCACCAAGGAGATAGGGGGGGAAATCCAAGCCTGCTCTCTGTTTGAAAGGAGTCAACCCCCCCTTTTCCTCACACCAGAGCAGACCCACACAGTGAAACAGCACAGAGTTGCCTTTTCCCACCCCCAGGCAGGTAAAAGAGAGTGAGAGACAGAAAGAGAAGAAATCCATCACAGAGTTTTCTTTTCCCGCCCCCAGGCAGGGAAAGAAGAAGAGTGTGAGAAAAACAGAGAGAAAGAGTCCAAGAATCCAACCTCTCTTCAAAGTACCTAGCTGAAACTATAGCTCCCAAAGCGGAAAACACCCTTGCCTAGCAAGCAATGCTTCCAAAAGTCCAAAAACCACCTCTGCCAACCATGTAGTGATGTGGGGGTGATCCCTGGAGCAACCAGCCCTGTGCGTGGCTCTTAGTCCCAGGGCATCCCTTTCACACTTTCCCCTCTAGGATCTCCTAGGTCTCCATTCCCACTCCCTGCCGAGCTGAATGAGACCCCCTTGAGGTCCTATTCTTCGCTGCCACCACTCAGTGAATTTTCAACAGACTATGTTTCCCTAAGCACACACTGAGACTTGCTAGGATCTCTAGTTTCCTTCCTTGCTAACTTAAGCAATCAGTAACTGAGAGTTAAGATGCGTGTACAGGAGCAGAGAGAGAGACAGCAGATACTTTTAAAGAAAGATGTTTATTTTAAAGAAATAGCATAGGATAGGAAGGTATCATTCATGCGAAGCCTCCTTGCCTCGCAGGTATAGAAAGCATCATTACAAAGAGTTCATTTCAGGCAAGCTATTGGATAAACATAACAAAACCTAAACGCACTAACCAACACATTTCCTAGCTACTCATACAGTGATGGGATTTGCAGTCCGTGTTGAGTTTTGGATGCAGGGAGCTGGCTTCTTGCCAACTCCACCTGCATTCCTGAGATGGTTCCCCAACTGCCCAGAGAACAAAGAAAACATCTGGTTTCCCCCAAGAGGAGGGAGGGAGAGACAAAAGACCACATGGCCCCCAAGGACCTTTTAATGGTTTTCCATGGAATGTTGTTGAATCTCGCGGTCCTACTCTCTGATTGGTCAGTTAGACCTTACATCAGCTATGATGTCACAGCTCATTAGCATGTGATGTCAGCTCTCATTAGCATGTACCTTCCCCTAGATTAACCCTTTGTGGTTCCGGAGAAGTCCCTAAATGACTGTAGGGCCCAGTCATTACAACACCAAATTAGGAGGAATAGCTTCAGAGGACAGGATCAACATTCAAAATGACCTGAATAGACTAGAAAGCTGGGCCAAAGCTAACAAAATG
>NW_024832661.1:0-1335 GCF_019175285.1 Sceloporus undulatus
CCGATGCTGAGTACGCCTTCTTGGCCAGCCCATACACCTTTTTTTTTTTTTTTTTTTGTGCCTCCCGGTCGACGGGGGAGGTGGCTTGCTTCGGGACGAAGCTGTGTTGGGTTCCTTCCACGATGGCAGAGTTCGGCCTAAGGTGTTCGGCCAACCAAGGGCCACTCGCCGGGGCGACTCTGTAAAGTGACTCTACTTTGTGGGAGGACGCAGACAGGGCAGCCGGAGGGTTCCAGGACCTCTTCAAGATGGTCTGGAGAGAGGGAAGGAGAGGCAGGCACGGCGGAGTGGGGACTGATCCCTGCACCCGATGCTCAACCGGGTCCTCGGCGTCGTCCTCCGCGGATGCAAGCTCGATGTCGTCCGACGGAGAAGACGGCTCTGTCCTCTGAGGGGAGGCTGAGCCCGAGAGGACATCCTCGTTCGAGGGTGCCTCCGAAGGTGGCAGCGGCTCGTTTTCGGAGTCCAGGTCAGAGGAGAGAGGATCCGTCACTCTGACCTGGGATCTCGGGCGGGCTGGAGCAAAGTCGACTGAGGACCGGGAGCGTCTGCGGGGTGAAGACGGCGACCTCTCGCGTCTACGGGGTGGAGACGGCGACCTCTCGTCGACCAACACGGTCGGGACCGATCTGGACTCATAGAAGAGGTCTGGGATCTCTTGTCCGCGGGGCAAGTCATCCTCATCGTCGGTTGCCGGTGGGAGGGCGACCGATGCTCCGGGGAGCGAGGAGGCGCGGTGTCATCCGTCCCGTGGGTGAAGTCCATGGTCGGAGGAGGCAGAGGTGTGTCCGGTAGAGGTGTGTCCGGTACCGGGGTCCCCTGGTCTGCTGGCGTCGGCTCCAGGTCGCGGGGGGCCGGCGAAGTGGAAGCGCGAGCCTGTTTGGAGGGGGAGCGCTTCTTCCTTTGCCCTCGGTGGGTCGGTGGTGGACCGATCCCTGGAGGGCTTGGCCTTTTTAGGGGCAGGATACCGACCCGCCTCGTCGTGGTGCCTCTTCTTCCCAGGCCTGGGAGGCTCCTCCATTGGGAAGAATGGGTTGTCCAGGAGGTCCAGGAGGACAGCAGCCGCCGTCGACGACGAAGGCCTCGGGACCTTGACCCTTGCACCGGCTCGGTGCGCTCGTTAGGTACCGCATGGCACGATCCCTTGGATGACCTGGAGGATGAAGGCGAGGCGAGATGGACCTCCGGCTCGGTAGCCTCCTTCGAACGGGAGCCCTCCGATCCCTTCTTCGGTTTGGGGGCCCGCTCGGTACCCTCAGTCCCCGATGACTTATGGGGGCGCTTGGAGGGTTTGTCGGTGGCACTGGGCGGTTTTGAGCCACGGGCCACATCGTC
>NW_024832662.1:0-1335 GCF_019175285.1 Sceloporus undulatus
GAGAGTTCCTGCATGGCAGAATAAAAGGGTTGGACTGGATCAGGGCCCTTCTTGGGGCCTCTTCCAACTCTATGAGTCTATGATTCGAGAATAAAGTGTATACAGCACAGAGCCAGAGTTTGTGTATGTGTTTACATTCATCTATACATATAGACTAAGCATAGAATAAATTGTATAAAGTACTGTATAGGGGCAGGCTTTGTGTCTGTGTGTGTATATAAATACTTTTATAAACCTAAGTGTAGATAGAGATCTTTCTAAATAATCTCTCTCTAATCTGGTTTTGGAGCCCATTTTCTGGGCGGGGCTTTTGCGGGCGCCTTTCCCTCAGAGTCCTCCGAGGGTCCTCTCTATGGCTGGACGCCATTTTAGAGCCGGGCGGAAGTGGGGCCTCTTTAGGGCTCTGGCCCCGCCCCTTTCCACCTCCTTTGTGCCGAAATCGTTGCCTGGCGGAAGTGGGAGGGAGGGGGCTCTGCTTCCGGTTCTCCAAGGAGGAGGAGGAGGAGGTAAGTGGGACTTTCCCTCTTCTTCTGGGCCTTTGGGGATGATGGGATAGGAGATCACTCCCATAAAAAGACCTCTGACATTTGGGGGAAGGAGGGGGGCTGAGTATGGAGGGTAATAACAACGATAACGATACAGCTGCCGCCTCCCTTTCGCCCTGGGCTTCCCTTCTCCTTTCCTGGTTTGCAGACAAAGGCAGCCTTTGGAAGGAAGAAGAGCAGCTGGGCCTCCAGAACCAGAGGGACCTTGCCTTAGAAAGTGGCATTGGGGGAAAGAGAGGGAGGGAAGGGGCTGAATAGGGAGAGAGGGCCAGGATCTGAGTGAGGCAGAAGGGAAAGTGAGTGGGCCCTGCCTCCCTCCTCCCTCTTCTGGGCCTTTGGGGGATGATGGATAGGCGACCCTTCCCATAAAAAGACCTTGGACGTTTGGAGGGGGCTGAATATGGACAGCAGACTATGAACGTACCAAAGGAAGGAAGAGGCCTCCTCTCGGACTGCATCCCGCAGAATCCCCTGGTCAGAATTACTCTAAAAAGGGGATTCTGGGTGTTGCATTCATTCCTGAAGAGGATGCATTACTCATTCACTCAGGACTCCTTCCTCTTGGACAGAATCCCCTGGTCAGAATGGCTCCAAAGAAGGGATTCTGAGTGTTGCCTTCATCCCTGAAGAGGAGGCATTGCTCTTCCACTCAGGACTCCTTCCCCTTGCACTGCATCCCCCAGAATCCCCTGGTCAGAATGGCTCTAAAGAGGGGATTCTGGGTGTTGCTTTCATCCCTGAAGAGGAGGCATTGCTCTTCCACTCAGGACTCCTTCCTCTTGGACTGCAT
>NW_024832663.1:0-378 GCF_019175285.1 Sceloporus undulatus
TCCAGCTCAGCAGAGAGAGAGAGAGGTGGGGCCTGCCTTTCCCCTTAAAAGGACACTTTCTGAGCCTTCACCTCCCTTGTGAACACAGCCAGCCTGCTTCCTGAGAGGAAGCTCTGCTGAACGCTGACGTTACCTCTCTTTTCCCACTGTTCTGGGACTCCTTGGAAGTAGCAGCAAAAGCTCCAGCTCAGCAGAGAGAGAGAGGTGGGGCCTACCTTTCCCCTTAAATGGGCACTGTCTCAGCCTTCTTCTCCCTTGTGAACACCAGCCAGCCTGCTTCTTGAGAGGAACCTCTGCTGAATGCTGACCTTCCCTCCCTTTCCCCACTGTTCTGGGACTCCTTGGAAGTAGCAGCAACAGCTCCAGCTCAGCAGAGAG
>NW_024832663.1:478-857 GCF_019175285.1 Sceloporus undulatus
TGCTTAATGCTGACGTTAACTATCTCTCCCCACTGTTCTGGGACTCCTTGAAAGTAGAAGCAACAGCTCCAGCTCAGCAGACAGAGAGAGAGAGGTCAGGCCTGCCTTTCCCCTTAAATGGGCACTGTCTCAGCCTTCTCCTCCCTTGTGAACACCAGCCAGCCTCCTTCCTGAGAGGAACCTCTGGTGAATGCTGACCTTCCCTCTCTTTCCTCACTGTTCTGGGACTCCTTGGAAGTAGCAGCAGCATCTCCAGCTCAGCAGAGAGAGAGAGAGAGAGGTGGGGCTTGCCTTTCCCCTTAAAAGGGCACTGTCTCAGCCTTCTCCTCCCTTGTGAACAACAGCCAGCCTGCTTCCTGAGAGGAACCTCTGCTGAATG
>NW_024832663.1:957-1335 GCF_019175285.1 Sceloporus undulatus
TCCAGCTCAGCAGAGAGAGAGAGAGGTGGGGCCTGCCTTTCCCCTTAAAAGGACACTTTCTGAGCCTTCACCTCCCTTGTGAACACAGCCAGCCTGCTTCCTGAGAGGAAGCTCTGCTGAACGCTGACGTTACCTCTCTTTTCCCACTGTTCTGGGACTCCTTGGAAGTAGCAGCAAAAGCTCCAGCTCAGCAGAGAGAGAGAGGTGGGGCCTACCTTTCCCCTTAAATGGGCACTGTCTCAGCCTTCTTCTCCCTTGTGAACACCAGCCAGCCTGCTTCTTGAGAGGAACCTCTGCTGAATGCTGACCTTCCCTCCCTTTCCCCACTGTTCTGGGACTCCTTGGAAGTAGCAGCAACAGCTCCAGCTCAGCAGAGAG
>NW_024832664.1:0-1335 GCF_019175285.1 Sceloporus undulatus
CCCCCTTTGAACAAATCTTGCCAGTCCTGCCAAGAAAACCCTATGATAGGGTTGCCTGAGGGCAGCCATTAAGTCGGAAACAAAGGCACACAGCAACAAGAATATAGTGGACCAGAATTCATGGGACAGATTTGGAGAATTCAGCACATAAATCTGGATCATATTTTACATTGACATAAATGGAATTATCCCCAAAGATACCCCAACAGAGATACCTTTGGGATGAAACAGAGATTTCATTGAATGGCATTACATGTATGTGAGATAAATCACCAGTTTTATACCAAAGTTCCACAGTGAATGTTTAATCATTAATCTTTCCTTTTTTTCATTTCTTAGGGCTTGAACAGGCAAGCCAAATGAAGTGGCTTCAGGTCTCTTAGGACATGTGTGTCATTTAAACAACACACCTCCAAAGTGGACTGAAGCCGCTTCATTTGGCCCATCTACTTAGGCCCTTAGTTATGTTAAACTCCTTATTTCTAATCAATAGAATGTAGCTGAAAAGTCAAACATTTTATAAGTAGAATTCTGTTAGAAAAAATGAAATGCATAGATATAGGATGGGGGACACCTAGCTTAACAACAGTGCATGTGAAAGGCATCTAGGAATCCTAATAGACCACAAATTGAGCATGAGTCAACAGTGTGATGTGGCAGCTAAAAAGGACAATGCAATTCTAGGCTGCATCAATAGAAGTATAGCATCTAGATCAAGGGAAGTAATAGTGCCACTCTATTCTGCTTTGGTCAGGCCTCACCTGGAATACTGTGTCCAGTTCTGGGCACCACAATTCAAAAAGATGTTGAGATGCTGGAGCATGTCCAGAGGAGGGCGACCAAAATGGTGAAGTATCTGGAAACCATGCCCTATTAGGACAGACTTAAGGAGCTGGGGAGGTTTATTCTGGAGAAGAGAAGATTAAGAGGTGATATGACAACCCTATAAGTATTTGAAGGGGTGTCATATTAAGGATGAAGCAAACTTGTTTTCTGCTGTTCTAGAGAATAGGACATGGATCAGTAGATTCCAGTGCAATATTAGGAGGAACTTCCTGACAGTAAGGGCTGTTTGACAGTGGAACACACTCCTTTGGAGTCTCGTGAAGTCTTCTATTTTGAAGGTGTTTAAACTGAGTCTGGATAGCCATCTGTCAGGGGTGTTTTCATTATAAATAATAATAATAATAATAATAATAATAATAATAATAATAATACGTTTTATTTATAAACCGCTATTCCAAATAGATCATAGCGGTGTACAAGAAAATTATAAAACAGTACAAGAAAAAAATCTACAATAGATATATAAAACTAATAAAACATTACAATTAT
>NW_024832665.1:0-1335 GCF_019175285.1 Sceloporus undulatus
TTTCGTATCCCGAAAATTTCGTAACCTGGGTATTTCGTATCCCGAGGTACCACTGTATCCCCTTTTTGGGCAAAACAAAATATTTAAAGAGATGATAGTCACTCAGTTTCAAGTGTTCTTGGATGACAGTGATTATGTAGACTCATTCCAGTCTAGGTTGCCATGCAATTATGGGAAAGAATATGTTTGAATTGCCCTCATGGATGTCCTTTATTTTGGGGGGGGGGGGTATATAGAGGGAGTGTGACTCTTGTTCTTACTAGATTTCGCTGTGGGTTTTGTTATGAATGAGAACGATATCTTCCTGGCTCAGTTCCGTAGGTTGGGACACTGTTTTATT
Organism: Sceloporus undulatus; assembly: GCF_019175285.1. Taxonomy (NCBI): domain Eukaryota; kingdom Metazoa; phylum Chordata; class Lepidosauria; order Squamata; family Phrynosomatidae; genus Sceloporus; species Sceloporus undulatus. The sequence goes on from NW_024832665.1 coordinate 341, forward strand.
GTGGTTCCATTCCTGTTTGCAAGAAGGGTTCCAACAAATAGCAGTGTGGGACTATGTCAACCTCCTTTTAGTCTTGCTGTAGGGGACCTCAGGGGACCATCTTGTCTCTGATATTTACTTATTATTTAAGACTCTGTAGCAGTTAGGCAATTTGAAACAAAGTGCTACTAATATGGAGATGGCACATGACTTTATTTCTCTGTTAGGTCTGAATAGGAGAGGTTATACTGTATATGGTGAAAATTGATGCTTGATTGTAATAGTGACTGGATGGAGGTAAATATGCTGTATTTCAGTACTGTGGAGGACTGAATGAATGGCTTCTATGACTGGTAATTACCAACTCTTGTAATACAGTATTGAACTTTGGCTGAAGAAATAGGCTTGCATTTTAGAGATGTTCCTGAATCCATTGCTATCACTGGAGACCTAGAGTTCTATAAAATAATGAGCTCATGTTAGGAATATCTCTCCTTATACCAGTCTTACAGGTCTTTGCAAACCTCTTTGAGTCCCATTTGGGGAAAAAGGTGGAATATAAATCAAATAAAATTTCCAGGGCAACCCTGTTGTCTGTGCTGTGGCCTACCCCTTTCTCTGTAGTAGTGACATGGAACCAGACTTGCTCTGCCATAGTGCCAACCTTGTAGAATAATCTCCCATTTGTTGAAATTGTATTTGCTTTTTTACTTTGGTTTTTCTCATATGCTGTATTACTGTGTTTTTATTGGATTGTTTAATAGTGCTGTAAACCACTTTGGGATTTGTGCAAATCGGGATCAGTATAGAAATACAAAAAATAAATAAAGTGATGAATACATTGCATTGGTAATAATTCTACCCTTGGAGGCTGGATGATTATTACTGTATGTCCTTATGATTTTTCTAACAACTGAGTAACAGCAATCTCTCATCATCTGACAATAATCATGGTCCTCACTTCCAAGTAGGTTCAAGCCTAGTGTTATATTCACTTTGTAAAAACTAAGGCATAG
>NW_024832666.1:0-1335 GCF_019175285.1 Sceloporus undulatus
AACTTCAGCCACCAGGTCTGTCTTCTGCTCTTTGGAATTGGCATTTTTAGTCATGCTAAATAAAATGTGCATAATTACATACATACATGTACATTTTATTTGGCATGATTAAAAACGCACATTTCGTTGAGGAGATTTCAAAGAGCAGAAGAAGACAGACATGATGGTGGCTGAAGTAAAAATAGGCACTTTTGCTTCACTTTCCAAAGTTAAAAGGAGACACCAAAAAATTTTTTTTGTGGGGGGGACACACACATATATTTTCCACATTTCCATTTCAAACTTCCAAAGAGTATATAATAAATTTCAGTAAAAAATATTAAAGAGAAAAGAGCAGGAGCCGAGAAGCAAAGTTTCAGAAATTGAGAAAGATAGAAAGAAAGAGCTCATATATCCCTCAAATTTCTCTCTCCCTTTTTAATATTCCCTAACAAAACGTCGTTTTTCTTTGCCTAAATCGCTCAGGTGAAGAGCCCTCCTTGGATTTTACAAGACTTTTTCTTCTTCTCTGAGGTAATTTCCTTCCAAAGTTTAACAGTTAAAACCAGAGACGGCTTTAGTTTTGGTCTTTTCTGAGGGAAGGCTTGCAGAAACTTTTCTCGGTTCCCCTCCAAGAAAGAAACCCCACCAACTCAATCATATACAAATAAAATGAAATGAAATAGCAGAGGCGGGCAAAAAAATCCCAGCAAATGCCCCCAAATGGGGGCATGGTAGTGATGGTGGGAAACGATACCTGACACAAATAAAATACTATCTACCTCCTCACAAAAATGAAATAAACCTCCCCTTTCCACCCAATAAGGCTGCCTGTTCCCAAAAGGAAAAACTTGGTCCCAGGAAGAGAGAAAGCCAACTTCTTTTCCCCCCCCAAAAAGCGGAGGACTAGATTATTCCTGGACAAGAATGGGGTGGGAAAATGGGGGTGGGAATGTGGGGGGCAGAGATGGGGGAACCCCCTTTTTAGCCCCAATTGAAAAAAGAGCCCCCTCAGCAGAGAGACCAAGGAGGGACAGAAAAGCCCGCCTTTTTTGCTTCGCAAAACTCCATTCCACCATTTTAATTAAGCACTGCTCCCTCCCTCCTTCGCCTGCTATCTATCTATCTATCTATCCATCCAACTCTTTCTTTCTTTCTTTCTAGTCTGAGGAAATCGTCCCGAATCGAAACCAGACTTTAAAAGTTGTCGAGGCGAGAGCGCTTGGGAACTTTTACCGACCATTGGAGACCCAACTTTGAGAACCAGAGAGGCCTCAATGAGATATCTATCTATCTATCTATCTATCTATCTATCTATCTATCTATCTATCTATCTATCTATCTATCTATCTATCT
>NW_024832667.1:0-1335 GCF_019175285.1 Sceloporus undulatus
TCCAAATCATTGATAAAGATGTTGAATAGCACTGGGCCCTGGACAGAACCCCACTGGACACCCCACTGGTCACTTCTCTCCAGGATGAAAAGGAGCCACTGTGGAACATCCTTTGGGTTCTGCCAGTCAACCAATTACAAATCTATGTAACAGTTTCTTTGTCTAGCTTGTTTCATGTTTTTGTTTTACGTACTGTTTAATTTGGTTAACTACTATTAAGGGACATAGCTATGATATGAAACCTTTAAATAAATGAACAGGTATTGCAATCCTATCTATTCATATTATCAGACATAACTCCAGAGAATGTTAGCCTTTTGATGCCAGAAGGTTCCTCTCCTTCTTCAGAGCAAGAAGCAACACTTCAGCTGCCTTCTAGAAGATAAAGTAGAAAGGCTTCCAAAAGGACTGAAGCCTTGGACAAGTCTCACTCTCTCAGCCTCAGAGGATGGCCATGGGAAACCCACTCTGAAGGAACCTGCCAAGAAAACCCCTTCAGAGACTCCCATAAGGTCACCATAAGACCTGGAAACAACTGGAATGCACACCCCAAGAACAACATTGGGAAATAGGGGCAAGCCTTGCCTTGGACAAGTGCAATGACTGGGCTCCAGTCAATGGAGGTCTTCTTCAGGCAGTAAAGGGAGGTTTATGCAAATGCAGAATGACATCACTGCTACGGAAGGCTCTCTTGACCAATCAGAGAGCAAGATGAAGGTTCTTCTGGAAGCTTCCGTGAGAAGGAGATATAAGGCCTGAGAGACCAAGAGACAGTTGGGGGAATTGTGTCGGTTGGAGATGGAGAGAGAGAGTTAAAGAGTGGATCTTGGAAGTTAGTCTCAGAATTGGACACTTAGGTTTATTTATTATTTTAATAGCTTGTATCAATTGAATATTATATACTTACAAATATTGTACCTGCAAAACTCTTAATATCTTGTATGACTTATGTTTTACTTATATTTTGTTAGCTATAATAAATACCTCCTTAGAGTATCTACTACTCGAGGCTCCTTTTCCTTGTTTTGGATCGATTGATGCTTGGCAAGATCAGTAAAGAAGTAGAAATAAGGTTCCTTAATTGGTCCCACTGTAGGTTAAGGGAAGTCCTTTTATAATTCACTGGATGATGGCAGCGAGAATTAAGGAATTTAAGGGTCTGCTGGGCTAAGAGCCATAATGTCTAAATGTCTAATTAACAATTTGTAAGACACCCTGATAGTCTTTTGGTTGAAGAGAGGGGTATAAAATTATTATTATCATCATCATCATCATCATCATCATCATCATTACAGGGTCGCAGTTTGGCTGCTTGGACCACCGGAGATCATCACA
>NW_024832668.1:0-1335 GCF_019175285.1 Sceloporus undulatus
CTTTTAAAGTGGATTGTTGGAGCCAGTGTGGACTAGTGGTTTGAGCACTGGACTCTGGGTTCAAATCCCAGCTCGGTAGTGGAAACCCACTGGGTGACTTTGGGAGAGTCACACTCTCTCAGCCTCAGAGGAAGGCCATGGCGAGCCTCCTCTGAACAAACCTTGCCAAGGAAACCCCAAGAGAAGGTGACCAGGAGGAAGAAAGGACTTGAGGACACAGCAACAAACAACAACAACAACAACAACAACAAGGGGTCTAGATGAATAAGTGGGAAGGCAGGCAAAAGTGAGTGGGAAGGGAAGCATAGGGCCAAAGTCTAGGAAGGAGTTATGGGGGGGAGGGAGAAATGAGGCCATGGAAACCCACTGGGTGGCTTTGGGGGAGTCACACTCTCTCAGCCTCAGAGGAAGGCCATGGCAAGCCTTTCCTGAACAAGTCTGTCTCATGGCAAGAGAGAGAGGGAGAGAGGAAGGAAGGAAGAGAAGAGGGAGGGAAGGAAGGAAGGAAGGAAGAGGGATGAAAGGGGAGGGAGGGAGGGACAGGAGGAAAGAAAGAGGGAAGGAAGGAAGGGGGAAGGAAAGAAGATAGAGGGAAGGGAGGGAGAAGGGAGGCACTCTGCACTCCACAACAAACTCCAACTCCCAGAATTCCATAGCCTTGAGCCAGAAAGAGTTAAAGCAGTGCCAAACCAGGTTAATTCTCCAGTGTGGATACAGCCCAGGAGTTGCAGAGCACAGCAAACTTCTTCCCCCCCTTCCAGCCTCAGCAAGCAGGTCTCTCTCCCTGCTACTTGGAGGCTGGCAGTGCTGCTGGCTGCTCTGCTTGGCTGATTCTGTGATCCTCAGGCTCCAGACACACTCTCTCTTTCTCTGGCGCCCCCTGCAGTTTGGTGCCCTAGGCCCTGCACAAAGCTAGATTTCCCCCCAACATGTACAGTACTCTACAATTTGAAATATTCAAAGCCAAAAAGAGGTAAGGAGTTCGTAAACATAGCTAGTCTTGGGGTCAAGAATTCCAGGAAATGCAGGAATACCAAGAGCATGGCTAGTGGCAGAAGCTAAATGGTGTGGACAATTATTTCCTACAGCTGCTAGCAGATTTAATTGTGGCTGCCTCTGGATGTCAGGCGCTTGATAATCAGCAGCTTCCATTTAACAGGTGGTTTCTACAAAGATCTTTATTCTCTTTTTGCCAGAACTCAAAGGATGTGTGTGTGTCTCTCTGTATTTATCTCTTCAGCTTCTGTCAAGTTCTGCTGAGGTGGGAGACTCATTTCCTTCAGCCACTGGTTTCTCAGATTCAGAGAGGGAATCCTCTGGAGCCAGAAATTCCTT
>NW_024832669.1:0-1335 GCF_019175285.1 Sceloporus undulatus
ATTGTTGTGTGCCGTCAAGTAGTTTCCAACTTATGGCAACCCGAAGGTAAACCTATCACAGGGGTTCTGCAGCTTAGAGAGTGTGACTTAGGGCCACCCAGTAGGTATCCATGGCTGAGCAAGAATCAAACCCTGATCTCCAGAGTCATAGTTGAGTGCTCAAACTCCTACACCATGCTATTGGATGTATTTTGACTTATGGCGACCTAGTTGGGTACCTTCAAGTGATTTCCAACCTATGCCAAACCTGGGTGTTTTGGGGGGGGGAGGTGGGTTGTTAATAGTATGTCACGTTGGTCGGAGAGGAGGAGCTACACTTCAGCCTTCTGTCCAGGAAGAATGTCGAAATCACCTCCATTTTGAGTATGACTAAGAAGTGTGAGTTTATATTAATGTGTTTTTTAAAATTTATTAATGTTTTTGACTTTTAGTTGGTTTCAATTCAGACTCACAAGAGGCTCAATTGCTTGAAGCGAGGCGGTACACAGCTGATAATCGAGTACAATACTTGAAGTCAAGGAGCAAAGATGAATTATTGAACCAAGCCTATGGATTATCTTGTTGTGTCAGCTACTGCTCTCATAGGAGCTTCTGGGGCAGCAGAAGGGAACACCGTCATGCCGCAGCCATTATCCAGGTGCAAACCTGCCACTGCACCTGTGCTGGAGGCCGTGTTAATCAGACTAGAGGACAAGCTGTAACAACTTCAAGAACTGCTAGCTGTAATATTAGCCACTGGCATCGAAGCCCTGAATATCTCCTCACAAAACAAAGAAACCGCAGCCACCTTTTCTTGCAAAATGCCTACGCCAGTATCAGACAGTTGGTTGTTGAAAAGGACGTTGTCAAGATGGCGGAAGAAACTTCCATGGCTTTGTAAAGGTACCAATCAGGAGAAGCAAACAAAGTCCATGATCCAAGATGGCTTTTTATTTTGCATGCAAATGAACACAGAGGAATCATTTCTACCAAACTGTGCCGCCGGACAAAGCGGAGAGCAGCCTTTTATACAAAAGACAGTGCTTAAGTTTCGTTTCGTAAGGGGCACCCTCCTTCTGAACTTTCAGTAACCCAAATTAAAAAAAGTGTGTTCTTAACATTTAATGAGGACGAAATAAGTCTTATCATTTGGCACTGGAAACTGATTTGTCTCCCTCCTTGTCTGGGTCAGCTTGGCCCTGACTTCCAGGTGCACTGGTATAGTGCCAAAACTCAGAAAGGGGAAGGTAGGGAGAGAAAGTAAGGTGGAGAAGGGGGGCATCCCAGCCAAAGGAAGAGCAGTGAGAGAGAGAGAGGGGTTTATCAAACCCTCACAGCTTAAATGCCAAGATGCCG